>NW_026898523.1:0-113832 GCF_033153095.1 Gastrolobium bilobum
CAATAGCATGGCTTCCACTTAGACTCAATCAGCAAATCCACGACTTTGAGAAAAAAACAGAGAAGAAAACCAAAAGTTTGAATGAGCCTCATAAATATTGTTTTAAACGTTTATTGGAATGATAAATAGCAGTGCTGAAATTTGATAGTACACTTTCTCAGTGTAAGGTCTACATTTACCCTATAAAATATACTAATAGAAACTATGTTGATGTTACTATTACTTAAATTGTTATTTGATATCAATTGTTATTATCTACCTTTTTTAATTGTAGATAAAATTTTTGTTATCAATCGTAATAAAAAAACCATTTTCATGTTGTTTATATTTTATATTCATAATTTAAAAGAAATATGAAATGTCGCTTATTATGACATGTACATGAATTCTTGCATGACGTCAATACTAATATTAATTGCTGTTGTTTAATAATTTTTAGAAAATATGTTCTATCTTGTGAAGGCATTGTACACTGAGATGCAAAATATAAAGAGGCAAAGTATGTCCTCAGGAGAATCTTTATTCAAATGTATTTATGAAAAATAAATTGAATGCTTGTGAATTGAAGGAGAAAATCAATTTATAAAAAAGTCACGGGTGGTATTTCTAACTTTGATTTTGCTGACATGTCTTTTTTGCTTGTTGTTGAAGATTGATATTGATTATAGTTGAAAACCACTTACATTCTTGGGACTGAGAACATAACTATTGTAATGAATCAATTCATAACCAACTGAGTATAAAAGTGCATCATTAGTGATATGCAAGCATCCTCTTCTCGCACATATAACATTATTTTGTCAACATTAAACCACAAGGTTTAATAAGGAGCCAGAAGATGACAATGACAATGGTAAACCATTGGTTACGATATCCACATCGAATGTACTCAATAAAGGAGCCAAAAGATAACAATAAGCAAAATGACAGATTTAAAGTATGTGTAGCATGAATTACACCCTACAAATCTTTAGTAGAATCAAACAATCCAAATCTGTCTCATACAACCAAAAAGCAAAGCTTTACGAATAAAGGGTAGAAAAGTATTTTGAAGAAACCAAACTGCAAGAAAAACATAAAAACAATAACACAACAATCCCAATATTTGTAATCATGCAGACAAAGACATAAATTATAGCCTGAAAGAGCAATCCACAACATGGCAGAAGTTTATAAAAACTATTATGATCAATCCTTCTCAATCTTTATGGCCTTAGTTGGTCTCAAACATGGAACCAAATCCGCAACCCCCACTGGTTTTTCGCTTTCTGTATCTGCAAATATGTTGGCAGGATTTTCTGGCAGCAAATTAGTACCCAAATTTGCATCTTCAACTGCTTTTGTCTTCCTTAAGTCTAATTGTTTGGTAGGAGGAGTTACTGCCACCAAATCCAAAACCATATTTGCATCATCAACTTTTTTTGTATGATAAGTATCAGAAAGTTTGCTGGTAGGAGTTACATCCAAATAATCATTGTCTTCATGTTCTTCGCTGAATTTCTGTATATTATTAAAGATCATATTGCATTAAAAATAAAACATTGATAAATATTAAAAAAGCAAGATAAAGATAACTAATAAGGTTAAGCATGTACCAAAGTCTTTTGAACAGTAGATGAATTATCCCCTACTTGGCTGACAGTGTTTTCAAGTACACCAAGTTGTTCATTATGCACTGATCCCTGCATTAAAGAGTTTCACATTTACCAAAAATTATGCATAACCACAGGAAGACTTACATCCCAATACATTATCGTTAAAATAGTCTTAATTTAAAAGTAATTACATGTCCATCCATTTGACCGTTGAGGAATGATTGAATTATGTCCTCATCGGAGCAAACCCTGCTCACTTGGTAAGCACTTTCCTAATAAGAATCAATATTAGTTTTCTTGACATTAATCTTAAAAAGATGTTGTCGATCAGAGCATCAATCTCTTGAGGGTATTTGTCCAAGTCACCACCCCAAATTTAAATATGCAAATTAACAGTCAAAGGGGATGATGTAAGGACCAGCATATATAATGAATGATTAAACCATAAGACATATAACACTTGCCCTCTGAAAATGTTGTTCACGCAATTCCGCAGCTGAAAGGCATAATAAATTTGTTGTATCTTTGTCAAACAAAACAAACGAAGCAGAGTCTGTGCCATCAACAACCCTTACTTGCAAACGAAACCTGAAAGATGCAAGAACAATTTTGGACAAATATTAGTTACATCTGTAAGGCATAATAATGAATAATAAAAAAGAACAGAAAGACTTACTTTGGATAATAAGTAGGCAGATGAATGTCACAATTTCTGCAATTCCACTTTCCAAAATCTTCAAAGACTGAATGTGTACATTTTTTACAGCCTTTGTACCACCAGTTAAAAGCAGATTCAATGCCCTTGATTGTGCCATACGTAACACATGTCATAGCCTAATTACACCAAACATTAACAATCAAGATGAAGGTTGATTTTTATTTAACTTATTAAATAAAGAGAACTAAATGTAATACCGATTACTACCTCCTTACAATCCTTGATGTCACAAATAAATTTTGCTGCAGATTCTTTCCAAAAACCAGCTGATTGTGAATTAATTGATTGGGTTGAAAGCTGCATTAGTTTATGTGCACTGTCTGACTGTGCATCAAGAAATCTGTGTATACAGAACGTTAATTGACTTATTTTTATAGAACAACAGAAGAAAAAAAATACATCAGTTTCAGAAGTGAACCTAGATCTGAATGCTTTAACCTCAACACAATCCTCATTGAAAAATAGTCTTGTAGCAAATTTTGTATTAGACAATCCCATTTTACCTACACATAAACAATTGTGTAATTTATTTTTTATTACTCAAAGAGAATCAAATTTTCAGAATTAGTTGAATGACAATTTGAAGCACAGAAGGATCTGCATTGGTTAAAATAAAATCAATACAATTATTTACATTCTATTCCAACCTCATTAAGCTCCATAAAGGTTCAATAAAATAGCATTCTGATAGAGAACATGGTTATCAATAAAAAAGAACTATTCCAATTTCTCATATTAGATTGAAGATAATTAAACAAAATAAATGACAAAATAAAAAGGTTAAAATCTAAGTAAACAGGAGGTGAGGAAGCATATAATAAAAACAAAAAAAAAAGCACAGAAGGATCTCCGTTGCTTTAAATTAAATCAGGTCTCACAATTGCAGATTGCATGAAAAGTATGAAAATATATTTTTTATCTTTAATGTTTAAAGAATGAATAAAAAAAGAAATCAAAAAGCAAATTAGGAATGATGGAAAAATACCCATAAACTTTTTCATTCGAGCAAACTGAATGATGATGATCGTCTGCTTGTTTGAATTTTCACTATTATATTTAATAAGCTCTTCTGCATAGCTCTCCCATAAAGAACAATTAAGTCTCCCTCCCCTTAACAAAAAGTGAACATACTGTGTGAGAACAAAATGTATAACACAACTGAAATGATCAAACACTTTCAGAAGTATAAATAATAGAGCATAAATAAAAACCAAAAAATTAAAAACACCTAAGATTGTCGAGCTCAATAGCTATCATCTTTGTCCTCTTTCCAGATACCATGTGTTCCTTAGAGTCACCAATTCCGCAGAGAAATCCAATAACGTCTGCAAATAATTTGCATGAGTAGTTATAGAAGAATAGAAGTGCATTAGAAGAAATGGAAGAGACGTTACCTACTAAACATGCCGTGTCATTAGGATAGCTTTCAATGTCCTCGAATTCCATGAATGAAAAATCGTTAATAGGAAGAATGGCATCAACAATCGGTGTCACAACAGTTCTCAAATTGAAAGTAAGCCTATACTCATGTTGTGTTGGCTTAAATTTGTCATTATTAAGGCGAACACCAAAATTACGTATGACATACATTCCACCTTCTGCTAGTTGATCTCTTATCCTCAATGACCCGCGGACAGTAGCCTGAATCTTGCCACCCTATTAAAAAATAGGAAGCATCTACTGATTATTAGAAACAGTAGAAAAATAAATGTAATAAGTGCATCAAATGATAATGTTTGAGCCCATGTTGCTTTCAGACCTGATTAAGCTTCATAAAGGTTAATCATATTCATGCAAGAAATATAATACAAAAAATCTTTTGTAAAAACATGATTATGAATAACACACAACTGTTCCATTCTCTCAAATTGGAGTCAAAACAATTAATCAAATCAAATGACAATATAGGAAGGTTAAAATGTAAGTAAGCAGGAGGTGCGAAAGGATATGATAAATACAATCTAAATAACATTCATATAAGCGTCATAGTTCAAATAAGTTTATAGGCCCAGGAGATATATGAAAATACATTATTTAATACTTCTTATGGATCCCCAATAATACAATATAGTTCATACAGGAACAAATTATTCCTTCAATCGAAAATCATAAGACACCATTACGGGAGGATACAAAGCTACCTTTATAAAGAATATAAACAAATGTGATGATAAATAGAATATAAAAAAATTCATAGAAGCATCAGGTTGTTATGATATAACACTCACTTACATTTCTATATAGCAGAACCAAGTTAAAGCAAAGGCGAAAAAACCATATAACATAGTTGGCTTCAGGAAAATTTAAAACATTCACTTACAGTTGTATACAACATAACCAAGTTTTACTAACCCCATTACCATCAATACATCAGAACATATAAAATACATGAAAGTAATACATTCCGAATATATAATACAGTCGCACAAAAGGATAAATTTGCTTCGTGAAAAATGACCACAACAAAAACTGACCAAAACAATATAAATAAGAAAAAAAAACATACATGATCCTCAATTAGAACCATCTCCACATTTTCGCCCATCTCCGGTCGATGAAAGTTCGGTTGCCTCCACAATCTGATAACCCTGACTTTGATTCTCCATTGCTCTTTCGATGGGGTCAAATCACGGATAACATCAACTTTTGCAGCCATTTGAGAGATTTTGAATCAGATAATTTGGCGACACAATGGAAAGGAAGGAAGAACAAAGAACAATTGCAAATGAGGAGAAGGTCATAATAAATGACGAAGGAATACCCTTAAACCTAGCGTGCTCAATACTCAGAGAGAAAGACCAACGGTTTTGCATAGATAAATGAAAAACATTCATTGCAGATGTATTGTGTCCAATCGATGATCCTGATGCAGCACTTAGGGAGGAGAGGAAGGGTTTCACCGTCTTGATAACCAAAACAATAAATAACAGCAAGCGAATGGCAGTAGATGATGTGTTTGGGTAAACTCCCAAACATAGATAACATAAACATCATTAGTACACATCAGCAGATATATATTTTAAATAAATTAATAGGCATAACTGTAATACATTTCACTTTCTAAAAGACAAATTTCTTAAATAAAACTTTCTATAAAAAGAAACTCATAGTGTGAACACAATTCTGATATTGAAGGAGAAGCTGCCACTTGTCAAAACTTTCCTCTAGTGGCTTCTCTCTTCTAATATTAAAGAATCCCAAACTCTAGGGCTAAATCTCTAACTTCTTCTCTCTTTCTCTCTCAGATGAATCTTTCATCTTTCAGATCTATGCATATTTTCAGATCTATCCATCTCTTCCATCTTCTACTTTACTTTGGCATAATTAACTTTTCAGATTTATTCTGATATTTCAGATCTATGCTTGTAATTAGTGTTGCTTCTATAGATTCCAACTTCGAAAATGATATGTTGCGCTTCATATCTCTCTTCTTCCTTACCAACATTTTTTTTTGAAATTTCTCACCATGACTCCCCATTAATCTTACTCGAATTTCACTCTCATTTTCACTCTGACATTGAAATCACTGTTGAAGACGGAGAACACCTTGTTCATCTAAGGACCGCATTGAAATCACTGTATATTGGTAGCTACTGTCTTCTTCTTATAGGTAGGCTTTCGCTCCATCTTCATCATATTGGTTTATTAGCAATTAAGTGTGTGCATGACAATCATTCTGTTCCTTGGCACTGTTTCTGAAAAGAAACAATTCTTTTATATTTTTGTGCCTTTGAACAACTTCTGAGAAAAAAATGTATTTGATAACATGTTTTATTTTTATTCCGAGAATGAGAATTGCATTTTAAAACAAAACAAATAATAGAATAAAAAATCATTCCTATTAAGCATAAATTTTTTTTGGATCATCACTTTCCTTTTCATATGGTGTGGTGGTGGTGGAGGCGACGACGGTGGTGGTGGTGGTGGCGATAACAGTGGCGTCATGGTGGTGGTGATAGTGGTGATGGCATGGTAGCGGCGGCGACGGTGGTGGTAATGTTGACAATGGCGGTGGTGGTAATGGTGGCATGGTGGTGGTGACGGTAGTAGCTGCGGTGATGGTGGTGGTGATGGTAATGATAATGGTGGTGACAGTGATGATAGTGGTGGTGGTGGTGGTGATGGTGGCGGTGACGTAGAGGTGGTGGTGGTGGTGATAGCAGTGGCCGCAGCGATGATGGTGATAATGGTGGCGATGGTGGTGGCAGTAGTGGTGGTGATGGTGACGACATGGTGGTGGTGGCGGTGGCAATGGTGTAGTGGCGGTTGCGGTGGCAATGTCGTGATAATGGTAGTGGCGACAGCGGTGGTAGTGGTGACGACAGTGGCTGCGACAATAGTGATGATGATGACATGGTGGTGGTGGCGGTGGCAATGGCATGATAATGGTAGTGGCGGTGGCGGTGATGGTGGTGACAGCAGTGTCTACGCCGATAGTGATGGAGATGACATGGTGGCGGCGGTGGCGGTGGTGTAGTGGTGGTGATAATGGTGGTTGCGACAACGGCAATGGCGGTAGTAGTGGTGGCGTGGTGGTGGTGGTGGTTGGTGACGGTTGTAGTGATAATGGTGGTGACAGTGATGGTAGTGGTGGTGGTGGTGGTAATGACGGCAGTGGTGACATGGAGGTGGTGGTGGTGATACGACGATGGTAGCGGTGGTCGTGTCAGGATGGTGGTGGCGGTGGTGATGATGGTAGTGGTGGAGAGTAATTGAGAGAGATGAGTGTTTTTCATTTTGGGTCCAGAAACAAAAAAGCAGAAATTTTTTGATTCTTTTTTTTGTTTCCCAGTACAAAAAATAAACCGGTTCATCCCAGGAACAAAAAAATAAACTGATTTTACCAAACGAGTTTTCTAACCATTTTTGTTCTCGGGAGCAGAAATTAAAAAAAAAAAATTGATTCTGGAAAGGTTGTCATGCACACCCTAAGACTAATGAATAAGAAGCTTCCTCAATTCGAATCGCAGGTGAATAATTCTTTTTTTTAAGTGTTTTTTTATTTATATTATATATTTTTGATTTATATTTTAACGAATCAAGACTTATGCATATGTCAGTGGAATTGTAATAGCTCTGATTTAGATGTAATTGCTCCAGTATTTATATGCACTTTTTACTTGGGTTTGGATCTTTGGTTAGAACTTAGAGGCTTAAACATAAAGGGCCAATTGTGTTCCGAAGGCATTATTAGTTTCTGATATAAGAATGATGGTCAAGTTCCACAAAATGAGTTCTGGAATATTTGAAAAAACATTTGTTAAGTGATGAGAGCAAAATCTCATGCGATATATGATTTTACATTACCCCTTTGATTTTTTTATTGCCATTAGTTTATTTTTCCTTGACAGTGTGGTGATTCTTATATACAATGAGCAGGGACTAGAGCTTGCAACATGAAATAGGCTATCTATATTGCTGTATATGCAGTGTATTTTTTTTTAAATAAATATATGTGTCATCTATTTTGGTTTGTCATTTTCACTTGTACCTTTTAGTTTTCTTCGCTAAGATGGAATTTATTTTCCTTATAAAAAGTGAAATCTATCTTGAGCATCGTCTATCCAGATTTTGATTGTTCCCTTGATAGGCTGCTAATATATTGTTATGTGGAAATTAATTTGAATGAAGATTGTGTGCATCAAATATAAAAATGTTCCCCAATTATAATGGAAGGAGGTGCTGCCTCTCTTTGTTTTCGCCGGATGATTTTGACTTCATAAATTTTTTATTATCAAATCAAACTTATATAAAACTAATTTTGTACAAATCATGGCCATCAAATGAGGTGTTAGGTTCCAAACAGCCATGGTCATGAATTTGGTGCAAATAATGCTTATGGTAAAAACAAAAATTAAAATATTACTATTTTAATAAATAATTATGAATATATAACTGTTTCGAAACTATTTACAGACTATGTTGCACCGACACCGACACAGGACACGGGATACGACACGACACGTTAATACTAAAAAATATTACATTTTGACACGTTAGGACACGTTTTGATATTATATAATATTTTTAATTTATGTAATGTATATTACATTTAGTATTCAATAATTTAACAAAAAAATAAAGATAAACTTATAATACCCATCAATTTTGCAAAGAAACATAATATATCCCAAATGTTTATATTAAACTCAATAAAATCATAATCATAATATAACGAATCTAATAGTTGGAACTCAAAATGCAACGCAACGTAACCTTTGAACCATTTTTGAATCTTTGCAACGAGTATTGGAGTGTCGGAAAGTGTCAGAGTGTCGGTGACTCGGTGAGTGTCGGAAAGTGTCGAACACGACACGTTAGGAATTTTGAAGTGTCGGTGCTTCATAGTTTACAGATATATTGATATGAACCCCAATAGGAATGGAGGAATGGATCTACTAGGAACGGAAATTATAACCCCAAATTCATCCACCAACACGACCTGTTAAGAACAGAGCGTATCTCACGCTACAAACCTCGGAATCGGACGTTTCCAAATCGAGGTGAAAGATCTCTTTTTGAATCGCGACTTTGACTCAAGAATCACCGAAAACCGACGCGTATATCAGGAGATATGAACCGAGACTATTTTGGACGAAAATTGAAGGTTTGGGTGATAGGGTTTGATACAAGAATTTGTGAACACAATCAAGAAACGATAACTGGAAGGTGCCACAATCCAAAGATTGATAAGCCTATGAACTCCACAAGGATTAGCACCCTTGATAAGTTCTGAGATTCTCAAAAGAACCCTAGAGAAGCTAGTCTTTCACCAAAAAAAGGTTATCTTTTTATTCTGCCAATTTCCCTTCAAAAGCTATGGTGTTCCCTTATATAGTGGGCAACATCCATATTGAGTTTAACCTAAAAGTGCTTACACATAAAAGAAAATAGACAGCCCAATAATCCAGCCCAATAAGCCTTATTACAAAAGTTTAACTGAATATAAGAAAAATAAAATTAAGTGCAGAATTTGGGCCAAGTAAAATAAAGCCTTCATGCATATCCATTGAGGCTTATTCTTCAAAGTCTTAAATTTGAATTAAGTGTATCATTTTGGGCTCTTCTTCCTTTAGACTTGGGATTGTCTCAAGTAAAGTGGTCACCAAGAGATTTAGGGCCTCTTTAGCCTTTTTAGCTTTTGCTCTTGTCATTGGACCTCCAAGACCTTATATGTCCTCCAAGTTTGTTGTCTTGGTCATGCCACCTCCTATGTCCTCATCATTCCCTCCTTCTTTAGAAGAATTTGCCCTCAAATTGTAATCCTCTTCTCTCCATAATGTCCTCCAAAAATGGCTTAAGAATTTAGTAACACGATCAGAGACAATGCTTCTTGGAAGTCCATGGAGTCTTACCACTTCCTTGAAGAACAAATCAGCAATATGGATTGCATCATCAACTTTTTTGCACGGAATAAAATGTGCCATCTTAGAAAACCTGTCCACCACAACAAAAATAGAATCTTTACCATTTTTAGACCGAGGTAGTCCTAACACAAAATCCATAGAAATATCAATCCAAGGGCAGTCTGGAATAGGTAAAGGAGTATACAACCCAAGAGGCAATAATTTAGACTTAGACTGCTTACATACAATGCATCTTTCACACAATTTATGTACATCACGCTTCATGTGTGGCCAATAAAGATGTTCGTGCAGCATGTCTAGAGTCTTTTGGATTCCAAAATGTCCCATTAATCCCCCCACATATGCCTCTTTCACAAGTAATTCCCTAATGGAACCTTTAGGAACACACAATCTCTTTTCTTTAAACAAGTAATCATTATGCCTAAAAAATCCATTTTAAGCAGCATCCACACAAGTTTCATAGATTTGTGCAAAGTCTGGATCATGCTCATACAATGCCTTAATATGATCAAAACCAATGAACTTAGTTTCAAGAGTAGAGAACAAAGCATACCTTCTTGAAAGCGCATCTGCAACTACATTAGACTTACCTTTCTTGTGCTTGATCACATAGGGAAACTGCTCCAAGAACTCTACCCATTTGGCATGCCTTTTGTTAAGCTTGCCTCTTCCTTTTAAGTACTTTAAGGACTCATGGTCACTGTTGATGACAAACTCTTTGGGCAAGAGATAATGTTGCCATGTTTGCAAAGCCCTTACCAATGCATACAATTCCTTATCATATGTGGAATAATTAAGAGCAGCCCCATTCAGTTTTTCACTAAAATAGGCAATGGGATGCCCCTCTTGCATCAAAACAGCCCATATCCCCACATTAGATGCATCACATTCAATCTCCAAAGATTTAGAAAAATTAGGCAATACAAGAATAGGTGCATGAGTTAATTTATCTTTGATGGCAGCAAAGGCTTTCTCTTGTTTTTCACCCCATTTAAAACCAATATGCCTTTTAATCACTTCATTCAAGGGTGCAACTATGGTATTGAAATCTTTAACAAATCTCCTATAGAAACTAGCTAAGCCATGAAAGCTTCTCACCTCACTTACATTCTTAGGAGTTGGCCACTCTTGAATAGATTTCACCTTCTCTTGATCAACTTGCACTCCTTGTGAGCTAACAGCAAAACCAAGAAAAACAACATGGTCTATACAAAACACACATTTTTCCATGTTAGCATACAATTTCTCATGCCTTAGTGCTTCCACAACATACCTCAGATGTACAAGATGATCATCATAGGATTTGCTATAAATCAGAATATCATCAAAATACACTACAACAAACTTCCCTAAAAATTCCCTTAACACATGATTCATTAATCTCATAAAGGTACTAGGTGCATTAGTTAGACCAAAGGGCATAACCAACCATTCATACAGCCCATATTTAGTTTAAAAAGCTGTTTTCCATTCATACCCTTCTCTAATCCTAATTTGATGGTATCCACTTTTCAAATCAATTTTAGAAAAGACACAAGCACCATGCAATTCATCCAATAAATCATCCAATCTACGAATAGGGTGCCTATACTTTACCGTGATGTTATTGATGGCTTTACAATCAGTGCACATCCTCCAAGTTCCATCTTTCTTAGGTACTAGAATGACTGGGACTGCACATGGACTTAGGCTTTCTTGCACCCATCCTTTTTGCATCAAGTCTTCAACTTGTCTTTGAATCTCTTTAGTCTCTTGTGGGTTACTCCTATAGGCTGGTTTGTTAGGCAATGAAGCCCCTGGAATGAGATCAATTTGATGTTCTATACCTCTTAGAGGTGGTAACCTATGAGGAACCTCTTTAGGAAAAACATCTTTAAATTCCTGCAACATAGAAGAAACCTCATTTGGAATAGAGTTAGTAGGACTTGCATCTTTGATATTATTACTCTCTTTACTTAAAAGTAAGAGCATTGGCTTTTTCAATTACATAGCCTTTTTCACCTCTTTTTCTTTTATAAACAAATTTTGTGTTTGTCTCTCTTTTTTTCTCTCTTTTTCTTGCTCTCTTCCACTCTTTTTCCCCTTTTTCTCTCCACTTTCTTTTCTCTCTTGCTTTCTTTTATCTCTCATTTTCAAATGATCCTCACTAACTTCTATTGGAGTCAAAGGTGCAAGAATAGTCTTGCGTTCTTTATGCACAAAAGAGAATTTGTTGGTGTAACCATCATGAATAACTTTCTTATCATATTGCCAAGGTCTCCCTAGAAGCAAATGACAAGCCTCCATTGGCACCACATCACATAAAACTGTATCCTTATACTTTCCTATGGAGAAGTTCACATCAACTTGTTTGCTTACAGTCACTTCACCATCCTCACTAAGCCATTGAAGCTTGTATGGCAACGGGTGAGGTTTGGTTTCCAAACCCAATTTTGACATCATTCTAGCACTTGCAGCATTGGTACAACTCCCTCCATCAATAATTAAAGAGCATACCTTTCCTTGGATAAGGCATCTAGTATGAAAAATATTCTCCCTTTGACTATTATCCAGGTCTTTTGCTTGGCTACCCAACATCCTTCTTACCATAAACAAATCTCCTTCCAGTATTATTTCTCCAATATACTCATCTTCTTCATCATGTAAGGCAGAATCTGAAGAAGACTCACTAGTAATCTCTCCATCCTCTTTAAGTAACATAGTCTTCTTAGTTGGACATTCTGAAGCTATGTGACCTCTTCCCAAACACTTGAAACATTTTATTTCACTATTCCTTGTCTTCTTAGGGGTCTCATTGGACTTAATTTGAGTCCTTTGAGGTGCAGCAGTGGGGTTGCTTGATGAAGTACCTCCCTCCTTCTTATTTATGTCCTTCCAACTTGAAGAATTAAAATTAGAAGAGTTTTTCCTCATGACACCCTTTCTCTTGAGTTGTTGTTCTACCTTACTAGCTTGATGCACTAAATCCTCCAACTCCACATAATTTTGCAACTCCACAACATCCCTTATGTCACTATTCAGTTCATGCAAGAAACGTGCCATAGTAGCTTCCCGTTCTTCACTAACATTTGCTCTAATCAAGGAAACCTCCATCTCTTTAGAATACTCATCTACACTCTTGTTACCTTGTGTAAGCCGTTGAAGTTTATTGTGAAGGTCTCTATGATAATGGGAAGGAACAAATCTTCTTCTCATTAGCCTTTTCATCTCCACCCAACTATCCACCAATGGGTCTTCATATCTTACCCTCTCCTTTTGCAATTGGTCCCACCAAATGAGAGCATAATCACTAAACTCCATGGCTGCCACCTTCATTTTCTTTTCTTCATTATAGTTGTGACATGAAAATAAATGCTCAATCTTCATTTCCCACTCCAAATAGGCCTCCAGATCACTTTTTCCTTTAAAAGATGGTATATTAAGCTTCACCCCTTCAATTCTGTCCTTTCTAGCAACATTCTCATTATCTCTTCTTCTCCTTCTTTCATACCTCCCTCTATGTCTATTATCATCATGATTCCCTTGATTTTCTAAGTATTCAATTCTATCATATAAGTCCTCTGTTTGCTCTCTCATCATCATTTGCATTCGATCCATAATGGCATCGATTAGCAACATGTTTTCTCTCTCACGAGGAGGGCTACCTTCACCACTTGCACCTGCCATAATTCAAGGAAAAGAACAAGAATAAAAGAAATTGGACCTCACCACTCGCTCACGTGTTTACACTCTTAAAATGTATCACTCGTTGTTGCTCTCTATTAGGCTTTTGTATAGTGTGCTTTCTTGCCTTTTTCCTCTCAATAGCTCTCTTTAAGTTCTTAACAGAATCTCCAAGAACACTCAAGAGTACAATCCCAAACTCAAGAATTCGTAATGACACAATACAAATTGGAAATATGTCAAAGAAGGCAAGACAAAGAAAACCAAACCAAATTGAAGGAATTATTCAAGAAAGACACTTTGGACCTGATTTGAGAGTAGTAGTGTGTAACTACGCTTAAATAACAAGTAGCTGTATAGCATATATATATATATATTTTATATTTTTTAATAAAACCTCATGCTTCAATAAAATGGAATTTGTAATTTTGGAATGAAAAATTCAGATTGCAGTAATGCTAAACTGAATTTGATTGAAAACACAAATACTAGGGATTAGGGTTACCAAATGTTTGATCAGAATTGATGGAAACAATGGAGAAAATCAAACCCAATTCCAATCCTAGAATTGAGCTATGATTACCACATGATATGAACCCCAATAGGAATGGAGGAATGGATCTACTAGGAACAGAAATTATAACCCCAAATTCATCCACCAACACGACCTGTTAAGAACAGAGCGTATCTCACGCTACAGACCTCGGAATCGGACGTTTCAAAATCGAGGTGAAAGATCTCTTTTTGAATCGCGACTTTGACTCAAGAATCACCGAAAACCGACGCGTATATTAGGAGATATAAACCGAGACTATTTTGGACGAAAATTGAAGGTTTGGGTGATAGGGTTTGATACAAGAATTTGTGAACACAATCAAGAAACGATAACTGGAAGGCGCCACAATCCAAAGATTGATAAGCCTATGAACGCCACAAGGATTAGCACCCTTGATAAGTTCTGAGATTCTCAAAAGAACCCTAGAGAAGCTAGTCTCTCACCAAAAAAAGGTTATCTTTTTATTTTGCCAATTTCCCTTCAAAAGCTATGGTGTTCCCTTATATAGTGGGCAACATCCATATTGAGTTTAACCTAAAAGTGCTTACACATAAAAGAAAATAGACAGCCCAATAATCCAGCCCAATAAGCCTTATTACAAAAGTTTAACTGAATATAAGAAAACTAAATTTAAGTGCAGAATTTGGGCCAAGTAAAATAAAGCCTTCATGCATATCCATTGAGGTTTATTCTTCAAAGTCTTCAATTTGAATTAAGTGTATCATTTTGGGCTCTTCTTCCTTTAGACTTGGGCTTGTCTCACGTAAAGTGGTCACCAAGAGATTTAGAGCCTCTTTAGCCTTTTTAGCTTTTGCTATTGTCATTGGACCTCCAAGACCTTGTATGTCCTCCAAGTTTGTTGTCTTGGTCATGCCACCTCCTATTTCCTCATCATATATTGCACTCATTCATGCCCAAATTAGGCATGACCATTCATGCCCAAATTAGGTGTGACTCATCTGGTGTTGACACGTGGCACAAAAAAGTCAACTTACGAACCGTAAAACTTTAGAAAGCTATAACTTTTGACTCAGGTTTTCAAATCAAGTATTTTTTTTTATTCCACAAAACTTTTCGAGATCTACGCAATGACACCTCATTTGACATATTTTATCTCTCACAAACATAGTTCAAATTTATAATAATGGTATTATAAGAGCATTTAAACCCATAAGCCTCCGAGTTCTGGGTTTGTGATTTAATATAAAAAAATAAATAAAGATTTGGTTTGTGATTTAAATAAATCAAAAATCAAAAATTTCAATTTTTAATATAAAAATAAATAAATATTTGATTTGTGGTTTAATTAAAAAAAATCTAAAAAATTATTGTTAATAAGAAAAACAAAATAAAGATTTGATTTATGATTTAAACTCAAAAATCAATTTGAAAAATCTCTATTAATAAAGGAAATAATTAAATAAATATTCTAAATCTCTAAGGAAGAAATAATTTATTTTTGAAAACCATTAAGAGGCTATAATTTAATTAAATAATTTATTTTATTTTTGAAAGCCATTCTAAATCAATTTTATTTTTAAATTATTTTTTATTATATTTTTGTATCTTACGATTCGATATGATTCACAATACGAAAAATAGGTCAAACGATACACGATACGTATTACGATTCAATAACCTTGTACACTATTTTTTTTCAAACACTTGGTAGAAAGTATATATTTTAATATGATATTAAGTATCCTTATTTATAGATGGACTAACCACTTTGGTGCCATCTTTAAACGCTCGTATAATACCATTGTTGCAAATTTGAACTGTGTTTGTGAGAGATAAAATATATCAAATGAGATGTCATTGTATAGATCTCGAAAATTTATGTGGAATAAAAAAAATTACCTAATTCAGATACCCGAGTCAAAAGCTATGGCCTCTGAAGTTTTATGGTTAAAGTGTTAACTTTTTATGCCACGTGTCAACACCAGATGAGTCACGTCTAAATTAGGCGTGAATACCTGTGAGTCACGCCTAACTTAGGTGTGACTGGTCACACTCAATTTGTACATGAATGAGTGCAATATATTCATAATTAGGTTCAAAACAACAACTTATTCGTAATTATTTATTAAAAAAGCAATATTTTAATTTTTTTTCCGGTTGTTATCACTTACTAAATATTCTTGTAAGGGCGAGAGGGGTGACCATTCATGGAGAATTTGTGAATGTCACGACAATAGAGGTTTATTTGGAAGACAAGGTCATTCCATCACTTCTATAGAGATGTAATCAAAGGTAGTTTATACAAAATATACATGCTTGCACACATAGGCTTAGGTTTTCAAATTTTGATCTACAAGAATATCCATTAATAGGTAGTGAAACTTACCAGTAATCAAGGTCCAATACCCTTAAGAAGGTTCCCCAAGCAACAACTCAACCAACAAGCTTCAATGGCATCAATGGCTCCAAATTTTCGCAAGCTTGGGTGGGGAATATCTCACAATCTAGGGGTTTTCAAGAGGAATGGAGGTGTGAGTTGAATTCATTGGGTCATTTACTTAAAATTTCATGTAGTGGATGAGTGGTTTTGGTGAGAAATTGATGGAAAAAAATCTTGCCCTCTTTGGAAAAGCAAGGCTCGACCTTGGAGAGAGAAGAGATGTGAAAGTAGGTGAATAGTGGTTGATGGGTCTTGGTGGCTTAAGTCACTTAAGTGGGTGGGTCCTATATAACACATCACTCAATCCAAAATTTAACATTCTCCAAAGTCCTTTAATTAAACTTGAACATATGAATCCGGAGTTTTCTGGTCATTCGGTGAAATCACTATTTTAGCCTGATATGTGCACTGTTGGCACGTTTCCCCAAAAACCCTAAAATCCATCAAATTGCATCAAAAATTATATTTCTTGGTTCTAAGTACCTTTTCCAACATATATTCAAACCTAGAGCACAAATTTCACTTGGCACATTTTTCGGCGCAACTGTACCACTGTATTTTCATCCGGTAAAAACACTAATCGTCAATTTTCCAGAAAATTGCCTAACCACTCAATTTTTTGTTCTGAATCTTTTTTCAAGGTTATTTTTCTCATTCGAGACCTTATACTATCATTTTACTGTTTAGGGTTACATATTTGTTAAATTATTGTTTTACCCTTCTTACGTATTTTAACCCAGAACTCAGGATTTTCACTAATCCTACCTCTTAATCCTCATTTTAATTATAAATATATGTTTCAATTATATGAGGTGTTATATGCCTTATTTGGAGTTCTCTAGCTCCGTATATAACCGTTTGAAGTTGGACAAGCAAAGCTGCCAACCAACTACAAACAGGGCACCAAATATCCCTCACCACTTATACGATTCCCAACGATGTACTCAACCAAATGCTCTCAAATTGTTATACAGAATACTAGATACCTTGATCTTCAATTTGGTATATTATAAACCTAATTTGAGCAAGAAATGATGGAGATATAATTTTTTGAAAGAGGGACCCGAAGCAGTCCCTTGCATAGGTGCGTTTGGGCAGTCCTTAGTCTTTTGGACCTGCAACATGCTACACAGCTCTAAATGGCACCAAATTTGGGACAACATATCTGACATCTCAATCTTTAAAATGGTTATGGCATGTCACATTTGGACATCTGTGGAGGGTGATATGGTCTCCCAAAGTTGGCCTGAAATTGACCATTTCTTAGAAATTTCGACGGCATCTTCTTTGTTTTATTAACTAATCCCACTTTATCAAAGTGCATTCTAAACCATCAAATTGTACCTAATTGACAAGGGTGGCACACAAGAATCAACAAACCTTGGTGCTCTTACAACCCACAACATATTTGCATCATTTCGCATTTAATTTACAATCCATTACTTGATTCATTTGCAACTTATTACTCATTTTAATCACATAATTCAATTACACGCCTTTGAACTCATTAGACACTATTTTAACCTATAATAGGCCTATTTCCCTTTCATCACATCATGCATCATTAACTTACAAAAGATTCATCATTCTTTTTTTTGGAAATAAAAAGAAATGTAAAATAAAACAAACTACAGACACAATCTAGGCATAGCCACACCAACAACATCATCCCTCAAAATGGATTCACAATAAGAAGGAGGCACTGTGAATTCTTACAAATCCCAATCGAAGAAATAAGCATGACCAGGTAGAATATCAGCAAGCTGATTTCCTTCCTTGTAAGCATGGGAAACATGAACAAACCAGTCCTTTTGAAGATAATTACGAATATGGCTAATCAAACCAGCCAAAGGGTGCTCTTGATTACAGCCTTTGACAAAAAAATCAATAGCCACCAATGAATCTCCTTCCAACCACACTCTACGGTAATTCCTCCTCCAAGCCATCTGAAGGCCAAGAAGACAACCCCAAAGTTTTGCTGAGAGAGAGGTACCCCAACCAAGATATTTTGAAAACCCAACAATCCAACTCCCAGTATCATCCCTGAGCACGCCCCCATAACCAGTACACATTCCTTCCATTGTACAAGACCCATCTACATTGATCTTAATCCATCCATTCGGAGGAAAAGTCCAACGAATATTTCTTTCCTCTTTATTCCTCTTTATTCCTCTTTAATTACATTTATCCAATACCAAATATAACTACTAATCAAATGCTCCAAATAACAATAATTACATCAATGCTAGACTTAGCCAAAATAATGCTACATGAACAACAACATGCATGGTACACATAACTCATTCTATACAAAATGTTCATGCACTAAGTCTAACCTATCAAATACATCCCAAAATACAAAATGACATATATAATCATGCACTCCAACATGTGCTCCTCATCTTCAACCTGTGGGCCTCTTGCCCAAGACTCCAACACCGTTACATCCACTTGTAATATAGTCTCATAACGCAGGGTGAGATATATGAATATATCTCAGAAACCCAAAGGTTCTGGAGGATTACTCTGCCAAATGGCTCACTCAGATGTAGAATGATAATAATGAAACTATACACATATCATACAAAATCACACAGCCCAATGGCCTACGGCATACGACATAACAATCAGGCTCTCATCCAAGAATGTATCCCCAGGATATCATTCAAGGCACCCACAACTATAACTCCCGAGATATTCCTAGAGTGCTCTCTAACAGATCACGACTCTATGGCCCCGATCCGACTGGAACTCCCTACAAAGGCCAGAGATATGGTACACCTCACATGTACCATTCAACAAACATATACATGATCATATTATAATCTACACTGTTGCATCAAACAACTTCCAACCACTACCCCAATGGGCATGGTGGAGCACACATGCGGATTAACCCCAGTACCAAGAGATTACCTCTTTGAAGCTCCCAAGCTAGGTTGTTTCAATCACAAGTTAGCTCACAACTTTCTTCAACAAATAAATTCCTACATAATTGGTCATTTCAACATCAATTAGTGCCACAGTGATAACCCATTTGGCCATCCATACAATCATGCACACAAGTGATTAATCATTTACCAATATCCTTTTGGTCAAGGACCAAAGGCAATCCATAAACTCCAAGCTTCAATCTTCTAGGATCTCGTCCTTGGGAGGAAACCTACAATGATCACAAGCATATGATCATCAAACCACTTGTTAAACAAGTCATAATTCAAGAAATACATTACCCCCCAATGGTTACAATTCGGCCATCAAGGCTAATTTACCCTATTCTTGTTGTTAATTTCATTTCATCCTTCCAATGGTTTACTTGTTCATCCACAACGCCATATCAATACCAAAATTCCATCAAATCATCACCTAACACAATTTCCTCCAAAATGCCCTATAAGGCCGTGGATGATGCATCGATGGGGTTAGGGATTTTTCTTGCCTTTTTCAAGGTTCAAGGTTCATTCTTAGGTCCACACTAGTTCATTCAAATACCTACTAACTCAATTCCCTAACTCAATCATCCAATTGCACAATCACACCCTATATCCCTTAACATGGCCGAATGCATGCTCTATTGACACCAAGTGACCTTTCTTTCAATTCACATGCATTACACACTCATACAACTCATTTATACTTGATTCAAATCAACACAAGTTCACCTATACAATCTTTGCATCATTTTTCTCCTATTTCCCCTATACGGCTGAAATTGAAATCCTCCAAGGCCAAGAGATTTTCAATTGATTTACACACATCCGATGCACCACACATCATGCAATTAACTATTATAACTAATCCATACCTCAATTTCATAATTATCCAACAACCCATTTTCTCAAAATCATGTTCATCCTTCAAAATTTTCCTAAGTTAACAAACTTTTTTCACAATAACTTTATGGTCTCAATTGCACTAATTCATCATTCTAAGCAACATTTATCTAATGCACAAAGTCCATTTGAGGTCCCCAACTACCTCCAATCAACACACATATGCTTAGGTTTTCAAAATTTGATCTCCAAGAACAACCATCAATTGGTAGTGAAACTTACCAATAATCAAGGTCCAAGACCCCTAAGAAGGTTCCCAAAGAAATAACTCAACCAACAAGCTCCAATGGCATGGATGGCTCCAAATTTTTCAAAGCTTGGGAGGGAATATCTCAAAATCTAGGGGTTTTCAAGAGAAATGGAGGTGTGGGTTGAATTCATTGGGTCATTTACTACAAATTTCATGTGGGACACTAAGTGTTTTTATGAAGATTTGAAGGAAAACAAATCTCCCCCTTTGGAAGATGATGGGTCAGTTTTGAGATAGAGAAAGTGAGAAGATGAAGATGATGAATAGTAATTGCCATGTGTTCTTATGTTGTTTAAGTGGGGTGGGTCCCACTTGCCACCTCACACAATTCAAATTATTTCAAATCTCTCACTTAACTTACTAATATCCACTTAATTCATAAACTATCCATTAAATTCAAAATTTAGCATTCACCAAATTCCTTTAAGAGTAAACACCCTTTTTATTCCCTGACAATATCTACGAAGTCCTTTTCAGTCCCTGACAATAAAAAAGGACCAAATTGATCCCTGAAAGTACAAGAAAAGGGCCACTCTACATATTTGGGAGTTGACATAAGGACTAACATGGCCCCTTTTTTTGTAATTTCAGGGACCAATTTGGTCCTTTTTTATTGTCAGGGACTAAAAAGGACTTCGTAGATATTGACAGGGACTAAAAAGGGTATTTACTCGTCCTTTAATTATACTTGAACAGATAAATCCAGAGTTTTCTGGTCATTCGATGAAATCATTATTTTAGCCTGATATGTGCACCGTTAGCACGTTTCCCCAAAAATAAAAAATCCATCAATTTTCATCAACAATTATATTTCATGGTCCTAAGTAAATTTTCCAACATATATTCAAACCTAGAGCACAAATTTTACTTGGCACATTTTTCGATGCAACTATACTGCAGTATTTTCATCCGATAAAAATACTATTCATCAATTTTTCAGAAACTTGCCTAACCACTCAATTTTTTGTTCTGAAACCATTTTCAGAGTTATTTTTCTCATTTGAGACTCTATACTATCATTTTACTGTTTAGGGTTACGTGTTTGTAAAATTACTATTTTACCCTTTTTACTTATTTTGACTCAGAACTCAGGATTTTCACTAATCTTACCTCTTAATCCTCATTTTAAGTATAATTATGTATTTTAAATCTACGAGGTGTTATAGATTACTTGTGGGTTCAACCAAATCAAGGTGGGGCTGCTAGTTTGAGTTGCGATTTGAATGGCTGGCTTAGAAAGAAAAGGGCTAGGGTCCAGTTTGCTCTTGATTTGGACTGAAAAGGCTAGGCTGGCTAGGTGATAGCTCTTAGGACCCTTTCTCCCATGCTTGAGAGAGACTTCCTCTCTAAATACTCCCTCTCACATTGAGAAGGAGTTCTTCTTCTCCATTTTACTCTTATGCTATTACTATGCCTCTATGGAGAGTCATTCTAGCCACTCACACACACTCCCCCCTTAGATGTAACTCCGTGTGAAGCCTCTATAGTGCTTTAGTCTCTACCATTGCCACTATGAGCACCCCTAGATTAACATACTTCACCCTCAAACTGTACATCTATGAACCACCACCGATTCAATGGCGCCATATGTGGGGACGGTAAACTCTGATTCCCTCTTCTTTTCAAAGAGCCATCGAAAGACACAACCTCTTTGCCAAGCGCACCATTCAGAACCCTTGCTCTACACTTCAAAGTTATAAAAGAAAGAAAGAATGCTAGAACCGATAAGGCTAAGCCCAAATCTACAAAGAAGAAAAGAACATTAGAGTCCAAATCTAGTAGAAGAAGAAAAAAGAACCAGAACCAAATCTACAAGAAGAGAACCAGAGCCAGATCTACAAAAAACAAAAAATAGAAGAGAAGATAAGATTAGAAAAGGGAGCAGAAGATTAAAACCAAAAGAAAGTTCCAGAAAATATAACATATAGATAAGCTCATTTACCGACCAGAAAATCAAACATGTAGATAGCTTGTTTACCAACCACAATCGAGCGGCCAACCTCTCAGACCTACCATCAACAAGCTCTCAGATCAGCAAAATAAAGATCTTATCAATACATAAGCTAATGAAATTAGCAACCTTTGGTTACCAGCAATGTGCTAATCAACCCCATTCCGGGCAAAATAAATCAACAAACCTGACTCCACCGTTGACCCTGCCAATAACTCCACCGGTCCCCTAACATAAAACTGACCTATAAAAAATGAACGTGTGGATATATCAACTTACCAACAGAGGCGACCACCATTAAAGCAAGGCAAACTCTCGTGGACAGAATCAATCACCGTGGAAGTAAGCCGACCATAAACCAACCAAGATTAAAGCAAGCAAACCAAGCCAGAAGGCCCAAGAAGACAACAAGCCAACCACCACAACCTTCAAGTGTCCAACCGGTCATCAGAGCCAAATCCCCAGCCTTCGCCGATCGAAAAAGCTCAAGGAAAGCTATCACCGGATCTAAATCTTCAAGACGGTCGTTGTGCTCCAAGAGTTCACCGACTCCAATCATGGAGCCAAATCCCCAGCCTTGCCGGTCAGATGAAGAGCCTCAATAGGAACCACACAGCTCCAAGAGTTCCTCTCTGTCATCTACTTAGCCATCGTCACTCAACCGACCAGTCTTTCTCCTTATCCTGCTCGCCGCCAAGGCATGTTCTTCTTCGCACCCCTTATTTGGCCATTCTTATACCAGCAAATGCATTAGTTTTTTTGAGCAACCCATCAATTGGCAAGATAGAATTTGAAGCAATAAACTAGAAAAAGAAACCAAGTGACATCAATCTTTGACAAATTACGCCACCCACGCACCAAGCTCGCCTAATGACTACCAATCGTTCAGAAAACATTAGAAGACGCCCATTATGAATGTGACACTCTGATACCAATTACATGAACAATTTTTCCCATAAGAACCATTACCCAATCTAAGGGCACACCACGATTGTCACGCTCAGACTAAAGCTCCATGATTGTCTGACTATGTCGCGACTCTCCTCTGCGCCGGTGAGAACCTCCACCGTGGACATCAAAAGCTATATAAGCCTCGGCCCCTCGAAATTGTCCCTGACGACTACTACCCCATCAGATTCGTCATCCTCTTCAGATTCGTCATCCTATTCAGATTCTCTGACATCAAAACCCCAAAATCAAGAGGATGTTGAGTACCAGAACACCATGCAAGCAAGCATCGCCAAACCTAAATCACTTCCCATTTTATGAGAGAGCCTCACAATCCCTGAGCACTTCTACAACATCGCTCAACAAATCAAACCTGAACGCTTATCGGAACTCGACCTCCGCCGCCCTCGTCGTTAGCCCAACACCAGCTCAGACCGCTACTAACAGTGAAGCTCGCCCACCACCCCGAAAGGTTGTTAGCCATTTGGACAAGAAAAACTCCACCTGGACGTCCGATTCAAGCATTCTCGCCATTGTCGATCAAAAGAGATTCAACAAATAGCATTGCAAGTCTAGAAACTTGTCGCCATCGCCTC
The DNA here is from genome assembly GCF_033153095.1 of Gastrolobium bilobum. Lineage (NCBI taxonomy): Eukaryota > Viridiplantae > Streptophyta > Magnoliopsida > Fabales > Fabaceae > Gastrolobium > Gastrolobium bilobum. Next base: position 23,879 of record NW_026898523.1, read on the forward strand.
ACATTTACTAGGTCAAAGCCATCTGAAATGACCACCATGAGACCGTTTGCTACTCTTCCAGTTTGAATCTCTCAAACTCTTCAAGCTTGATGACGTGCGCTGCTGAACCCACGCAAATTACCGAGCTTGGTTTTGTAGTGATAGGGCAACTCAGATCATCTCCCAAAGAACCTGCTTAAAATCAGAAACGCTCTGTAAAATAAAATATAAACGGGAAGGGGGATTTTGTTGATTAAAAATTTAAATAAAAACAGAATATAAAAAGATGAATTTGAAATCATAATTTAAAATAACCAACCTAAGGCTGTGATTCTTAGGACGTCTTTCCTTGGATAAAGGATATCAGAATCGTGATTGATGTCAATTGAATCAGAATCCTTATTTTCAATTGAGAACTCTCTCTAAGTGATCACTTAGCGTTTGATCAAATACGGTGCTTCTACTCATACAATCGCAGAGTATTAGCCCGTTTGATTTAAGGTCATAGGGTCAATCAATCTAATCATCAAATCTGATGATTAATCCCTTTCCATAATCGCAATCACGAATCTCAGATTGAATATCCACAATCGCACGAAATCAATCTGAGTTTTGAAGGGAAACAAATCTGAGTTAAAAGAAAACGCAGATCCTTAAGACTAATCCATGGAATCCGCTACCCTTAGGTTGATTAATGGATTCTTAGCCTCGCATGGCTAAGGTAAACATAATTAAAAAATAAAAAAAAATAAGAACACAAGATGAAGAAGAAGAACAGAATTCAATTGAAATTTCAGAGAGAAAATTTGTCAATCGTCAAACTCCCAAAACCTGACTGCCGAAGGGTTTCCTAAAGTTTCCCTTAAATAACCTACATTCAGAACGGGTTAGAGTTTCACCACTTCGGCCTATACATAAAATAAAAACTGAATAAAATAAAATAAAACATTAAAACATGGCCTTGGGCCCTAAACACATTGGGTCCTAATTTAATTTATAAGTCCAAGCGTCAAAATAAAATTTCAGCAAAAACACATCATCTTGGGCTCAGGTTTCGACCATCTTCCTGTTCGAATTGGGCTTCGGTAATTGAAATAGTGATTGTAGACCTTTCTGTTAGCAGCAAAACGTAATAAGAACGGAGTTAATCAGACATCTATAGAGTGAGATATGGCCAAAATATGAAAGTAGTGTAAATTTAGAAAATTCTGACGGAAATCAATTAAACCCAAAAGACCTTTTATTTAATTCAAATAAATCCTAAAAATACCAACCAAGAGTAATAAATAAATGTAATAAAATATGTTATCACTTGAACCTCAAAAAGTTGGGCACCTTTATCTGCTTTTGTCACTTGCTAAACATTTTTACTTTGTTGAATGACCACCTTTCACGCTCGGATGGGCCTCAAAAATACAAAACTAACAAATTCAAAGTTTTGACTTTCAACCAATAAAGATATAAGCCCACGCCATGTATTATTATTTTTAGTATTAGTCGTGTATTGTTATTATCACTACAAGAAGTTGAATTCCTAAAACAAGTGAATCATCTCGACAAAGAAAGTCATCCATACGAGGCTTGTTTTCTTCAAAAGACGTGTTATTAATTAATGATAAAAACCTTGCATTTATTTCCTGACACACATTTACGGTGGTGCGAACATGGTGCACATTTCTGTCATGAAATTTAAAATTCTTTCATATTACTCATCCACCCAGTCAACAAGATGACTCGTCCAGTCTTCACATTGCTCGTACGCCCGCCAAAAAGATGACCAGCCCTTATCTGCCCAGCTAACAGGAAGACCAGCCTTCATGTTGCCCTTCTTCCCGTACAACAGGAAGACCATCCTTCACACTGCCCTTCCGCCCGTCTAGTAGAAAGTGAAAGAAAATGGCCTTGAAGGCCGTAGGCATATGAGGATGAAAACAAAATTTTCAAAGCGGAATTACACATACCATATCAAGAAACATGCTTTAGGACATGGATGTTACCTTGTTTGCTTTCCAAAACTTGAAGATGATCAAGGTGAGGCTTGAAGATACAAGCCCTCTAATGTTGATCCACACCACCCTTTATCAAGATGGAAGAACTCTTCTTCAAGGCCACCAACGAACACCAAGGGAGGCAAGCTAGGCGTCCCTAATGGAGAGGTAGGAGGCAAAGTTTCAAGGTGTTTAGTTGAGTGAATTTTCAGCAAGAAAAAACACAAAAGTGGCGCATGGAATTCACTTAGAAAGTGTTAGGTAATTTTCAAAACTCTCTTAAGAAAAACCTCACAAAAGGATGACCAAAGGAGATGAGAGAATGAGTGAATAAAAATATGATTTCTTCACTCAAAAATCAGCCCTGTGTAGCGCACACTAGGAGAGGAATGAGTGGAGTTGTTGCAAATCAAATCTTGCCAACAACCTCCTATCATATCCTCATGATATCAAGTGCACATCTCAACAAAAATTTGACTTAACAACCATCATATGGCCAGCCATATTGTGCGCCCCATTTAGCCTCAAAACAGTCCAGATACGTTGAGCAGTTCAATTCAAACTTGAACCAACTCACTCACTTATTCTCTCAACAAACCAAATCTGATTGGAGCTCATTTGGTTGATCCTATGACCATCACAAGACCCCAAAATCAGCACCCCAAATCAGCCTTGGATGATGCTCAAAGATCTCCTCTTCATACTTGGGATTTGTTCCAACAAGATCTTACCTTATCCTTTTGTTATGAAACAACTTTTCATAGCCAATTCAAATTCAAATTCAAACATTTAAATTCAAACGTTCAAACATTTAAATTCTAAATTCAAATTATAATTTAAATTCTAAATTCTAAATTCAAATTTCAAAATTCAAATTCTAAATTCAAATTTCAAAATTCAAAATTCAAAATTCAAATTCCAAATTCAAAATTCAAATTTCAAAATTCAAATTTAAAATTCAAATTTCAAAATTCAAATTTCAAAATTCAAATTTCCAATTCAAAATTAAAAATTTAAATATTTGATAATTAATTTAACTAATTAAATTAATTAGTAATGTCTTGGACCATCCAAGCCCATTACATAATCCATGCGCCCTTTTCCCTTTTGGTGGGCTTCCAAACTTCTTCTTGGGCTAACAACCATTATTATGCCCAATACCTTTAATGCTATATTATCATGACAATAAGGTGTTAGTGTGTGACCCATTAGGCCCAACACAACCACTGACATAAATGGGCGCAGGCCCAACAAGCCCATAACCCATTTAATAACAACACAGAGCACTAGCAATGCTTTGTTGCCCCAGAACTAGTTAGATTAATGACTTGATCATCCTATTATACATATTTGGTTACCGTATATATTTCCTTTCGTCTCGGTTAAATTCCCATTAAACCTAGGGTAAGGAAATGTATCAACCCTTGCGGTTTAGGGTAAGCTTTATTCGAAATAAGGAATCTTCTATTTACTGACTCTAAAGGCAGATCATCTCATGATCTCTTTTACTATGCATAAATTCCCGAGTCCCAGTAAATGTCATCCCGATTTCTTCGGTTTACAGATAACCCAATCTCTCACAGAGATTTGACGAATTCCTTAAGCTTATCACCCTAGCCCTATGCTCTTTCAGGACAAGCCCAACAGTGTACCTATGAGTCTCCATGTTTCAGGCAGACGAGGTATGCAATCAAAGCATGCCTTCTAGAACACAGTCTAGGTAATAACTTCTGGTCTAAGGAAAGACATACCCAAATATAAAGAGACTACTCTAATGATACTATCCGTGAGATTTCCTCATATAGTCTCTTTGTGGGTCTGTTCAGTGCGAGCTATACCCTTATAGGTCCACCCACGACTTTAGCTAAGACATCTCCATATCTGTAGCACACGAGTCTTTACCTTGTATCCAAATACAAGTAGATAAGTCATGCTAGTCTTACCCGAGATCACTGATCCCCATTCTCAGTGTCTCAAGACTAGGAACATAAAATTAGGAATAAACTTGCGGTATCCTTGAATCCTCATGATCGTGATCTCATCACAGATACTCAAGAGATACTTGTTCAATTCCAAGGGGTTTATCCAGTTACTCATATAAAATATTAACAATAATATTGAGACAAAATATGAAATAGGATAAATAGTGCTTTTATTTATTTGCGACAATATAAAAGGTCCACATATGTCCTAATCTATTCAAAAGATTGTCTCTAGGACATCCATATACTAACAAGCTCCCACTTGGCCTAGAGCCAATCCGACCTAAGTCGTATACCTAATGCCTCATAATGACTATCATGTTTTCTCTGAAAAACAGCCTTTGTCAGAGAATCGGCTAGGTTATTATCTGTGGGAACATAATCCATCTTTACATCCTTCCTATCAATGATTACTCTAATCAGGTGATATCTGCGGAGCACGTGTTTAGATCTTTGATGAGACCTAGGTTCCTTTGACTGCGCAATGGCTCCAGTGCTTTCGTAAAGCAACTGTATGGGCTCATCTACGCTTGGAACCACCCTTAGTTCAGATATGAACTTCTTGATCCACATGGCCTCCTTAGCCGCTTCTGAAGTAGCTATGTATTCAGCTTCTGTCGTTGAATCTGCTTTTGTTTCATGCTTGGAACTCTTCCATGATACTGCCCCACCATTTAAGGTGAATACGAACCCTGATTGTGACTTACAGTCATCTTTGTCACTTTGAAAGCTGGCATCAGTGAACCCTTTCACTGTAAACTCATCAACCCTAACATAGACCAGAAACGCATCCTTAGTTCTTCTTAAGTATTTAAGGAAGGTCTTGACTGCTGTCCAGTGACCCTCTCCAGGGTCAGACTGGTATCCGCTCGTAATGCTTAAAGCATATGAGACATCTGGTCTCGTACATATCATGGCATACATGATGGATCCAATAGTCGAAGCGTATGGAATTCCACTCATGAGATCCTTCTCAGGCTGTGACTTAGGACACATAGCCTTTGAAAGGTGTACCCCATGACTGACGGGAAGAAAACCCATTCTCGACCCTTCCATGCTAAACTTCTTTAGCATCTTGTCAACATACGTGGATTGAGATAAACCCAGCAGCCTGTTGGATCTATCTCTATAGATTTTTATACCAAGTATAAAGGTCGCTTCTCCCAAATCCTTTATGGTGAAGCTTTCTGAAAGCCACTCTTTCGTTATTTGTAATGTGGGGATGTCATTTCCTATAAGTAATATGTCATCTATATAAAGCACCAGGAAGACAACATTACTCCCGCTAACCTTCCTGTAAACACAAGGTTCATCCTCGTTCTTGATGAAACCATTACTCCTAACGACTTCATCAAAACGAATATTCCAACTCCTTGATGCCTGCTACTATTGCAAGTATGATCCTAATAGATTTGATCATGGCAATCGGTGAGAAAATCTCATTGTAGTCAACTCCTTGTCTTTGACGATACACTTTCGCCACCAACCTAGCTTTGTAGGTCTGAACGTTGCCATCTGCATCAGTCTTTCTTTTAAAGACCCATTTATTACCGATAGGAACTATTCCTTACGGTTTAGGAATCAAGGTCCATACCTTGTTTTCATACATCGAATCCAATTTAGATTCCATGGCTTCAAGCCATCTAGAAGAGTCAACATCCTTGACTGCCTCTTCGTAGTTACTTGGTTCATCATCCTCGACGGTTTGCTGATTCTCAATCACAAACCCATACCTCTCAAGTGGATGGATGACCCTCGTAGACCTACGGAGTTGTGTGTTTACTTCTCCTTTGGAGAACGTCGCCTGCGGAGCAGACTCGAGTTCCTCAATCTGTTCTTGTGGTCCTTGAACTTCTTCAAGATCAATCTTACTCCCACTGGCTCCTTGAGAGATCAAATTCTTCTCAAGGAACTCAGCATTCTTGGACAGAAACACCTTGTGTTTAAAGTAGTATCCCTTAGAACCTCTGGGATACCACACAAATTGACATTTAGTACTCTTAGCACTAAGCTTGTCTGATGCCAACGCTTTGACATAAGCCGACAATCCCCATACCCTGAGGTAACTCAGGTTGGGTCTCTTACCATTCTATATCGTATATGGTGTGGTCTGAACAGATTTAGACGGTACCCTATTTAGAAGGTATGCCGCTGTGTCTAAGGCATATCCCCAAAATGATTTTGGGAGTTGAGTCTCACTCATTATAGACCTAACCATGTCTAACAAGGTCCTGTTTCTTCTTTCTGAGACACCATATTGGTGTGGTGTGTAAGGTGCAGTAAACTGCGAGAGAATTCCATTTTCTCTCAGATAATCCCGAAACTCATGGCTCAGATATTCACCATAATGATCTGATTGCAGTGACTTAACCATCTTGCCACGCTATTTCTCTACTTCATCCGTAAAGGTAATGAAATAGGAGTATCCTCCTATAGCCTTAATAGACATTGGGCTACATACATCAGAGTGAATGAGTTCTAATAACTCACTAGCCCTATGAATCTCAAGCCCTTTGGGCTTTTGATGAACCATTTTCCCAGCTAGACAAGATTCACATTGTCCACAGGATTCCAAATCCTTGGGATCTAGGCATCCATCTCTATGCATCCTAGACAATCTTGTTTCTTTTTATGTGCCCTAGTCTACAGTGTCAAAGATAAGATTGATTATCTATCCTAGGTCGTTTCACATCTACATTGAGCACTTCAGTTCCCATTTCCAAAACATACAAGCCATTTATTAAAGCAGCAGTACCAAACACAATATCATTCAAAATGATAGAAAATGTACCATCCCTAATAGTGAAAGCAAAACCATCTTGTTCTAAACAAGAAATAAAAATAATGTTTCTAGAAATGCCGGGAACATAAAGACAATTATTCAAATGCAATAAGAGGCTCGTAGGCTAATGAGGTCGGTATCTCCAACAGCATGAGCAGCAACTCTTGCTCCATCACCAACGCGGAGGTCCACCTCGTTCTTCCCCAATCTTCTAGGGATCCTAAGCACCTGCAACACATTGCAGATTATGAGAACCACAACCGGTATCCAATACCCATGAAGTCAGATTAGCACAAGAATAATTTATCTCAATCATGTAAATACCTGAGGTAGAAGCATCACCATGCTTCTTGTCCTTCACACTCTTCAGGTAATCTAGACAATTCCTCTTCCAATGGTCATTCTTGCCACAATGGAAGCACACAACATCGCTTTTGTCCTTGGGTGCACTCTTACCTTTCTCTTTGCCTTTCTTTTTATTGGGTTTTTCTTTGGGCTTAAGGGAGTCTCCTTTCTCAGGCTCCTTGCCCTTACCCTTGGCCTTGCTAGGCCCACCAATCAGAAGAGCTTGTGTCCTCTCCTTCTTGATAGACACTTCAGCAGTTGTTAACATACTTAACAACTCTGGCAAGCTCACAAGCATCCCATGCATATTGTAATTCATAATGAATTAACTGAAAGAAGGAGGAAGTGATGATAGAACTAAGTCATTAATTAATTCAGCATCCATTATGAAGCCTAGACCCTCTAGCTTCTCAATGAGCGCTATCATCTTCAGGACATGGCGGTTAAAGGACATGCCTTCAGTCATCTTGCATAGGAACAATTCCCTAAAGGTCTCATACCTCTCATGCTTATCCTTCTTATCATACAACTCCTTGAGATGAAGGACAATGGAGGGGGCATCCATATGTTCGTGCTGTTTTTGCAGTTCAGGCGACATGGATGCCAGCATGATGCAACAAGCCAACACATTATCATCCATGTGTTGCTTGTGGGCCTCAAAATCAAATTTCGCGAACCCATCTTCCCATTCCTTAGGCGTAATAGGTAAAGCAGTGTCAAATACATAAGCAACTTTTTTGACCCGCAGAACATTTCTGACGTTCCGATACCAGTCCATAAAATTAGGACCGGTTAATTTGTTCGTAGCGAGTATTGAGCGCAGTGACAGTGGATTAGTCATACTAAAAACTGAAAAATGTAAAGATAGATTAATTAATATATATTGTCGTGTTACAAATTATTGAAGACTTTAAATAATTTGCCCTTCCCACTATTTTATCTAAGTCAATGACCCTTACCACTTGACTTAGGGTTAATCTACTTTTAGACTTTACCTTAGTGGGATTAAGAGTGCGATTATTTATTTTAACCCCCGTCTGAGACCGCAAGATTAATTTAAATAATGGGTTGATCCTTATCAACAGTATCTCATACCCTCTCTTAACATTAGGTTGACAACTCCTTGTCACTTAGTGGTGCATCTCATGCAACCAACCTTGCACTATTATCCTAAGCACATAAGTCCGGCTGAGCCTGCAACTTATGCCTCAGTTAAGCACTAACCAGCACCTAAGTGTCTCACACTTATAACACTACTCTTGCTCAACGAAACAGTGGGTCCCAACTGAGTTGTGGAGCACCACTATTTAGAAGAGGTTTGAGTAATATTGGTGGTGGGAGGTAATCATGCGCTTAATAATTTATTCCTTTTAAGAGTTCCTTTTATTTAGGGTTTACTAAGTCTCATCAAACGCATATGTATGTTATCATGCTAGTCGTAACCTATGTCAAACATCTATCGGTTTACACTAGTCGCAATTGGACGTGCATAATAAGGCATACAAACGCGATTTGTCCAATTTATGCATACTAGACGTCTTAAGCCATAAAAGCATACATTCGCGATACACTATCTCATGTATACTAGTCGTACAAAGCATACAAGCATATAAAACACTTTTATTTGAGACAGTCATGGTGCTCGCGCATTCGTCCATCTTTCTTCTCAAGCCACGGCTGCTTGTCGTCTAAACGCCACTAGCCTAATTCTCTAATTACAAATAATTAAAGAAACTCCAAAACATCTTTGGAGGGACAAATGAAAATTAAAAAATTCAAAATTCAAATTACACCTCTAATTTAAATAGAGCAAAATTACACCTTTAATTTAAAGTTTGAAATTTAAATTTCGGGCACCATGACCATCCCCTTCCTCTTTGCACCTGAAAGGTTAAACAACTTTGCAAGCACAAGATATCAAATATCATAAAATATGTCCTTCACACGTCTCAACATTTTAAGAATTAAAATATAATTACAAGAATCATGATTCAATTTTTCTTAATTTTCTCTTAATGACCGAATTATATAACAACTTTTATAATTCAAATTTTGTTAACTCTTTCTTAAAGAACACAAAATTAAACCATGCATGCAGCCATAAACCCTTTAATGGTCGAATCATATATGCATGTATATGATAAATTTTGTCACCAAAATTCATACTATGCTCATGAAACAATTCATGGAGAAAAATAAGAAAACAATCAAGGTACTCTAAGTACCCTTCATGGCCGAATCATCCCTTTCAAAAAGGTGTTTCCTTTTAAAACTTTCACAAAGAAAAAGAAACAAAACCATGACCACATATAGATATATGAACATAGCAATCGTATTAAGATGTTCATAAAAAAAAAAACTTTAATAATTTAAAGCATTGTAATTCAAAATACATATGCAAAAATTCAAGCTTTAACACTTTAAAGATCTTTTGACCGTGAAAAACAATTTTCACAAACAAGGTACCATCACCCGCCGATGGTAAAGCAACCAGGCTCTGATACCACTTGAAAGAAAATGGCCTTGAAGGCCGTAGGCATGTGAGGATGAAAACAAAATTTTCAAAGCGGAATTACACATACCATATCAAGAAACATGCTTTAGGACATGGATGTTACATTGTTTGCTTTCCAAAACTTGAAGATAATCAAGGTGAGGCTTGAAGATACAAGCTCTCTAATGTTGATCCACACCACCCTTTGTCAAGATGGAAGAACTCTTCTTCAAGGCCACCAACGAACACCAAGGGAGGCAAGCTAGGCGTCCCTAATAGAGAGGTAGGAGGCAAGGTTTCAAGGTGTTTAGTTGAGTGAATTTTTAGCAAGAAAAAACACAAAAATGGCGCATGGAATTCACTTAGAAAGTGCTAGGTAATTTTCAAAACTCTCTTAAGAAAAACCTCACAAAGGGATGACCAAAGGAGATGAGAGAATGAGTGAATAAAAATCTGATTTCTTCACTAAAAAATCAGCCCTATGTAGCGCACACTAGGAGAGGAATGAGTGGAGTTGTTGCAAATCAAATCTTTCCAACAACCTCCTATCATATCCTCATGATATCAAGTGCATATCTCAACAAAAATCTGACTTAACAACCATCATATGGCCAGCCACATGGTGCGCCCCATTCAACCTCAAAACAGTCCAGATACGTTGAGCAGTTGCATTCAAACTTGAACCAACTCACTCACTTATTCTCTCAACAAACCAAATCTGATTGGAGCTCATTTGGTTGATCCTATGACCATCACAAGACCCCAAAATCAGCACCCCAAATCAGCCTTAGATGATGCTCAAAGATCTCCTCTTGATACTTGGGGTTTGTTCCAACAAGATCTTACCTTATCCTTTTGTTATGAAACAACTTTTCATAGCCAATTCAAATTCAAATTCAAACATTTAAATTCAAATGTTCAAACATTTAAATTCTAAATTCAAATTATAATTTAAATTATAAATTCAAAATTCAAATTCAAAATTCAAAATTCAAATTCCAAATTCAAAATTGAAATTCAAAATTCAAATTTCAAAATTCAAATTTCAAATTCAAAATTCAAAATTTACATATTTGATAATTAATTTAACTAATTAAATTAATTAGTAATGTCTTGGACCATCCAAGCCCATTACATAATCGATGCGCCCTTTTCCCTTTTGGTGGGCTTCCAAACTTCTTCTTGGGCTAACAACCATTATTAGGCCCAATACTTTTAATGCTATATTATCATGACAATAAGGTGTTAATGTGTGACCCATTAGGCCCAACATAGCCATTCACTTAAATGGGCTTGGGCCCAATAAGCCCACAACCCATTTAATGACAACACAGAGCACTAGCAATGCTTTGTTGTCCCAGAACTAGTTAGATTAATGACTTGATCATCCTATTATACATATTTGGTTACCATATATATTTCCTTTCGTCTTGGTTAAATTCCCATTAAACCTAGGGTAAGGAAATGTATCAACCCTTGCGATTTAGGGTAAGTTTTATTCGAAATAAGGAATCTTCAATTTACTGACTCTAAAGGCAGATCATCTCGTGATCTCTTTTACTATGCATAGATTCCCGAGTCCCAGTAAATGTCATCCCGATTTCTCCGGTTTACAGATAACCTAATCTCTCATAGAGATTTGACGAATTCCTTCAGCTTATCACCCTAGCCTTGTGCTCTTTCAGGACAAGCCCAACAGTGTACCTATGAGTCTCCATGTTTCAGGAAGACGAGGTATACAATCAAAGCATGCCTTCTAGAACACAGTCTAGGTAATAACTTCTGGTCTAAGGAAAGACATACCCAAATATAAAGAGACTACTCTAATGATACTATCTGTGAGATTTCCTCATAGAGTCTCTTTGTGGGTCTGTTCAGTGCGAGCTATACCCTTATAGGTCCACCCACGACTTTAGCTAAGACATGTCCATATCTGTAGCACATGAGGTCTTTACCTTGTATCCAAATACAAGTAGATAAGTCGTGCTAGTCTTACCCGAGATCACTGATCCCCATTCTCAGTGTCTCTAGACTAGGAATATAAAATTAGGAATAAACGTGCGGTATCCTTGAATCCTCATGATCGTGATCTCATCATAGATACTCAAGAGATACCTGTTCTACTCCAAGGTGTTTATCCAGTTACTCATATAAAATATTAACAATAATATTGAGACAAAATATGAAACAGGATAAAGAGTGCTTTTATTTATTTGCGACAATATAAAAGGTCCACATATGTCCTAATCTAGTCAAAAGATTGTCTGTAGGACATCCATATACTAACAGAAAGACAAGCCTTCACGCTACCTGTCCGCCCTTCCAATAGAAACACCAACCTTCACACTACCCTTATGCCCGGCTAACAGGATGATCAGCCTTCACGCTGCCCATCCGACCAGCAAGTAGGAAGACCATCCTTCACGCTACCCTTCCGCCCAGCCAACAGGATGAGTGTTAGTATATGGATGTCCTAGAGACAATCTTTTGTTCAGATTAGGACATATATGGACCTTTTTATATTGTCGCAAATAAATAATAAGCACTCTTTATCCTGTTCCATATTTTGTCTCAATATTATTGTTAATATATTATATGAGTAACTGGATAAACCCCTTGGAATAAAATAGGTATCTATTGAGTATTTGTGATGAGATCACGATCATGAGAATTTAAGGATACCAGATGTTTATTCCTAATTTTATGTTCCTAGTCTAGAGACACTGAGAATGGGGATCAGTAATCTCGGGTAAGACTAGCACGACTTATCTACTTGTATTCGGATACAAGGTAAAGACCTCATGAGCTACAGATATGGAGATGTCTTAGCTAAAGTCGTGGGTGGACCTATAAGGGTATAGCTCGCACTGAACAGACCCACAAAGAGACTCTATGAGGAAATCTTACAAAAGTATCATTAGAGCAGTCTCTTAATATTTGGGTATGTCTTTCCTTAGACCATAAGTTGTCACCTAGACTGTGTTCTAGAAGGCATGTTTTGATTGTATACCGCGTCTGCCTGAAACATGGAGACTCATAGGTATACTTTTGGGCATGTCCTGAAAGAACACGGGCCTAGGGTGATAAGCTGAAGGAATTCATCAAATCTCTGTAAAGGATTAGGTTATCTGTAAACCGGAGAAATCGGGATGACATTTACAAGACTCGGGAATCTATGCATAGTAAAAGAGATCATGAGATGATCTGCATTTAAAGTCATTAAATTGAAGATTCCCTATTTCGAATTAAAGCTTACCCTAAACCGCAAGGGTTGATACGTAACCTCATCCTAGGTTAATGGGAAGGTAACCGAGGCGAAAGGAAATGCATACGGCAACCAAATATGTGTAATAGGATGATCAAGTCATTAATCTAACTAGTTCTGGGGCAACAAAGCATTGCTAGTGCTCTGTGTTGTCATTAAATGGGTTGTGGGCATGTTGGGCCCGAGCCCATTTATGTCAGTGGCTATATTGGACCTAATGGCTCACACACTAACACCTTATTGTCATGATGATCTAGCATTAAAGGTATTGGGCCTAATAATGGTTGTTAGCCCAAGAAGAAGTTTGGAAGCCCAACTAAAAGAGAAAAGGGCGCAAGGATCATGTAATGGGCTTGGATGGTCCAAGACATTACTAATTAATTTAATTATCAAATATTTAAATTTTGAATTTTGAATTTGAAATTTGAATTTTGAAATTTGAATTTTGAATTTGAATTTTGAATTCGAATTTGGAATTTGAAATTTGAAATTTGAATTTAGAATTTGAATTTTGAAATTTGAATTAAGAATTTAAATTTTGAATTTAAATGTTTGAATTTGAATTTGAATTGGCTATGAAAATTTGTTTCATAACAAAAGGATAAGATAAGATCTTGTTGGAACAAATCCCTTGTATCAAGAGGAGATCTTTGAAGATCACCAAGAGCTGTTTGGGGTGCTGATTTAGTGTGATTATAAGTGTCATCTAGTCAACCAAATAAGCTCCAATCAAATTTGGTTGGCTGAGGGAATCAGTGAGTGAGTTGGTTCAAATTTGAATGCAACTGCTCAACGTATCTGGACCCTTTTTGGGGTTGAATGGGGCGCATAGATGGTTGGGTATATGATGGCCATTAGGTCATAATTTTGACTAGAAAAAGATCTAGTCTCATGAGGATTGAATAGTAGGTTGTTGGGAATTTTGAATTGCAACATTTCCACCCTTTCTCTCCCTTTATGTGCGCCGTTTGTGATCAGAATTTTGAGCAGAAAATCTGATTGCATCCTTGTTTCCTCTCATCCTTTTGGTGCGCCACTTTTGTTAGGTTTTTCCTTAAGTGTTTTCGAATTAACCTAGCCTTTTCTAAGAGCATCCATGCCCCACTTTTGGGAAGTTTTCATGCTGTAGACTTCACTCTTCTAAACACCTTTACCTAGTGATAAGACTACTATGAGGGTGTATAGCAGAAAACGCTACAGGGGATCACAAACTCTTGCTGACTCAGAGGAGAGAGATGGGAATGATAATGCTGCCAAGGGAAATTCTGTTAGGAGGCATTCGGTTAGTGAGGTGCATGTTGTTGCTAACGTGGCAAGGGATGGAAAAGGATCCTAAGGTGATTATATAAACAGAACACATTACGGGGAAGGAGGAGGCTGGGAAAATTGGGAGTTCTTGGGAGAGATCAGTGCCTCTTTAATTGCACTGAAATTATAGAGTACTTTTCTGTAGTATTTCTCTTTTAAGCTTTAGATTGAAAGTTCACTGTAATAGCATTTTCTCTTTTGATTAATATTAAGAAAATCCAGATTTCTGGGCCCAAAAATACTTGCGTTGCTGCGTTTATTTCTCTGATTGCATTGCCAGTCTTATCAACTGGTATCAGAGCACTCCGATCCTTGGGGTGCTTTGAATGGTTCTTACTCGCAACATGGATAACCGCTTGGAAATTGTTGAGGAGCGCCTCAGACAGATGGAGACAATGGCTGATGAACGCCATGACAGAAGTGAGCAAAGGTTAAATGAGATATTGGATTTGCTGCAACGACGAACACGCAGTCGCGAAAGACCTCACAGGGTACCCAGCCCTCGTCGTGGTCGTTTGCGTCAGAGGAGTACCGATTCAACTGAATCAGAATGGCGTAATCCAATGGCCGGAAGACATGGGGGTGGAACCCCACGTCAACCCAGGTTGGAGCCCCCTAGATTCTGCGGGGAGGATGTGTTCGCGTGGGTATCCAGGGTCGAGCGCTATTTCTTGGTTAACGAGATCCCTGAACGCATGAAGTTGGATGCGGTTCTGACCGTCCTCGATGGGGCTACGTTAAAATGGTTCTTCATATGGGAGCGTAGTAATACAAACGCTTCTTGGGAGGAATTCAGAGCGGACATCATGGACCGTTTCCAACTGGAGTTGACTGGTAGTCTCTATCAAGAGCTGATGAGCTTGAAGCAGGTGGGTAGTGTTGCTGATTATAGGGCTGAATTTGAGAGAATAATCAGCCCCATTCACTATGCCGACGAGACCATGCTCAAGGAAATTTGGCTTCATGGTGTTAGCAGCAACCTTCGAATAGAGTTGTTGCAGAGCAACATTGATTCCTTATCGGACCTGA
This sequence comes from Gastrolobium bilobum, assembly GCF_033153095.1. Classification (NCBI taxonomy): domain Eukaryota; kingdom Viridiplantae; phylum Streptophyta; class Magnoliopsida; order Fabales; family Fabaceae; genus Gastrolobium; species Gastrolobium bilobum. The sequence continues at coordinate 39,051 of NW_026898523.1, forward strand.
TGAGGAAGACGATGGACTTGGAGAGACGGAACGAATCTTGGCTGACGGATGGGCTTGGGACGTTGTGGGGGGGGGGGGGGCAAGGCAAGTGGGTTGGGCCGTTCACATCAGCCCACGAAGGGATTTTCCGCTGGGCCGCACACAAAAGGCTCAGCCATAAATGCCACTAATCCAGCTAGTGGTGTGACACGTGCCTCTGTAACTAACCAAAACGACTTGCGTTTCGGACAGGGCAATACCATGCGTTTTAATAACGCTGACACCGTAGGAGACCCTAGAACGAATGAAGCTTCTGGAAGCAGCAATGTTAGAGGAGGAGGACGACTCAGCCAAGCGGAGTTGCACGACCGGAGCCGCCGCGAACTTTGTTTCAAGTGTGGAGAACGATGGGATCGTACCCATCGCTGTCGGAATGCGCAGTTGCAGTTGCTGGTGGTCGAGGAAGCTGAAAAGGCGCATGATGTACCGACGGTCGCGAACGAAGAAAAAGGAGACGAGGAGGAGCAACCGATCGGAACGGATACCTTACAGTTGTCAGTCTACAGCATCCTAGGGCTCTCTTCGAACCAAAGCATGCAACTATGGGGATCCGTGAAGCGCGAGAGGGTGACAACGCTTGTTGACTATTGTGCCACACACAACTTTGTCAACCGTCATGTGGCTGAAAAATTGGGTTTGCCCATTGAAGATTCCTACAGCTTTAACGTAGTGTTGGGAGATGGTCACAAGGTAGGAAGTCAAGGGGTGTGCCGTCAAGTAGACCTACAAATTCAGGAGTATCAGACGAAACAGGATCTGTTCATCTTTGACCTAGGAGGTGCGGAGGTCATTCTTGGAATGGATTGGCTGAAGGGTTTGGGGGAAATTACAACTGATTTCAACAAGCTGACGTTAAGATTTCAAGCTGAGGGTAAGCAGATGACTCTTCGTGGTGATCCTTCACTCTCTCGTAAGGGTGCTTTGGCCTCTGTACGATCAATGATGAAAACCATGAAGGATGAGGGCCTCGGTTGTGTGATTGAGCCTCAGTGGGTCCAAGGAAACTCATCAGCAGAACATGAGAAGTGGGACGAACTCTCTCAGCTGCTGGCCGAATTTGATGATATCTTCCAACAGCCTCAAGGCTTACCTCCCCACCGGCGCCATGATCATGCCATCGAACTTAAACCTGGTAGTGCGGTACCCAATATTCGTCCCTACAGGTATCCTCATTATCAGAAGTCTTTAATTGAATCTCTGGTGTCTGAGTTGCTTACTGCAAGAATGATACGTCCAAGTATCAGTCCTTACTCGAGTCCAGTAATTCTGGTGAGAAAAAAAGATGGAAGTTGGCGAGTATGCATGGATTATAGGGCCCTCAACAAGCTCATTGTACCCGACAAGTTTCCCATTCCTGTTATTGAGGAGTTACTGGACGAGTTGGGAGGATCCAGCATTTACTCCAAATTGGACCTCAAATCCGGGTATCACCAGATACGCATGAGGGAAGAAGACATTCCCAAAACGGCTTTCAGAACCCATGAGGGTCACTATGAGTACTTAGTGATGCCTTTTGGGCTCACAAACGCTCCATCTACCTTCCAGTCCTTGATGAATGAGATATTGAGGCCGCATTTGCGCAAGTTTGTTCTGGTGTTTTTTGATGACATTCTTGTCTACAACAGCTGTAAGGATGAGCATTTAAGACATCTCAGGGCTGTTCTGCAGATTTTACGTCAACATCAATTGGTAGCAAATAAAAAGAAATGAAGTTTCGGGCGACAACAAATTGAATATTTGGGCCACATCATTTCTTCGGAGGGAGTGAAAGCAGATCCCTCCAAGATTGAAGCTATGTCTCAGTGGCCTAGTCCAAAAAATTTGAAAGGACTGAGAGGTTTTTTCGGGCTAACCGGTTATTATCGCAAGTTTGTGGAAAGGTACGGGAAAATAGCCAAACCACTTACTGATTTGCTTAAAAAGGATGCCTTCCTCTGGAGTCAAGAAGCCCAAGCATCCTTTGAAACGTTAAAGGCGGCCATGAGTATTGTCCCTCTCTTAGCAATGCCCAATTTTGAAAAACCGTTCACTGTCATCACAGATGCGTCTGGCAAGGGAATATGAGTTGTCCTTACTCAAGAAGATCGCCCAATTAGTTACCTCAGCCAAGCTTTCTCTCCTCGAGCTTTGGAAAAATCGGTTTATGAGAAGGAATTGATGGCAATCGTGTTTGTTGTCCAAAAGTGGAGACCTTACCTAATGGGTCGTCATTTTGTCATCAAAACCGACCAGAAGAGCTTGAAGTTTCTTGCTGACCAGCGTCTTCTGGGGGAAGAGCAACAAAAATGGGTCTCCAAACTCCTCGGGTTTGACTTCGAAATTCAGTATCAGCCGGGAAAAGAGAACAAGGTTGCTGATGCCTTGTTCCGAAATTTGCAATTTTTCTCCCTCTCATGTGTGTATGCCAACAAATACGAAGCAGTGGAACATGAATTACATGCTGATGTCCGAATGCAGGGGATCATTCAAGATTTGCTACTCAACCCACAAGCTCATCAAGGATCCAGCTTACAAGGTGGTCGGCTGTATCATCAGGGGCGGATAGTATTGGCCAAAAACTCTAATTTTATTCCATTAGTGTTACATGAGTTCCATGACTCTAACATTGGTGGGCATTCTGGGTTCCTCCGAACACTGAAGAGAGTCAATAGTCTAGTGTATTGGGAGGGCATACGCAAGAGAATTCAAGAATACGTGGCAGCTTGTCCCGTGTGCCAGCAAAATAAAGTATCCACGTTGTCTCCTGCTAGACTTTTGCAGCCTTTACCCATTCCTACAAAAATCTGGTCTGATTTATCTATAGACTTCATAGGTGGTTTACCCAAGGCTCAAGGCTTTGACACAATTTTTGTGGTGGTGGATCGGCTTGCCCATTTTGTTCCTCTCAAGCATCCGTATACTGCCAAGGTGGTTGCCTATATGTTCATCAAGGAAGTAGTCAAATTACATGGGTTCCCAACATCCATTGTAAGTGATAGAGATAGAGTTTTCCTTAGTGCATTTTGGTCTGAGTTATTTCGCTGCAGTGGCACGCACTTGAAGTACAGCACCTCTTATTATCCCCTATCCAATGGACAAACTGAGGTGGTGAACCGTTGTTTGGAAGATTACCTCAGGTGTTTTTGCTCACCTAAGCCCAAAACATGGCCTTCTTGGTTACACTGGGCAGAATTTTGGTATAATACCACCTTCAAGAGTGCGACGGGTACCAGTCCCTTCAAGGCAGTATATGGTTGTGAACCACCTACATTATTTCGGTCCAGCTTTGCTATTTCCCCTGTAGATGAGGTCTCCACAATACTGCAAGATAGAGATCTGATTTTGCAAGAGTTACAACAGCACCTGGTTGTCGCTCAGAATAGAATGAAGACCCAATCAGACCTTCATCGGCGTGATGTAGAGTTTCAAATACATGACATGGTCTACCTCAAACTTCAGCCATACAGGTTACGCTCACTGGCCCGAAAACTGAATGAGAAGTTAAGTCCTAGATTTTATGGCTCTTATGAGATAGTGGATCGCATTGGAGCTGTAGCTTACAAACTGCTGTTGCCAGAGGATTGCAAGGTCCATAACGTCTTCCATGTGTCCCTTCTAAAGAAAGCTTTCTCCCCTAACACTATGGTACAACCGTTGCCACCCATGTTGACTGATGATTGGGAACTTGTGGTTCAACCTGAAGCAGTCCTTCAATGGCGGAGGAACTCTATGGGTCGGGAGGAGGTGCTGATTAAGTGGTTGCATCTTCCTTCCTTTGAGAATTCTTGGGAAGATTCAGCTTAATAGCATTCTGAATTCCCTGAATTTCACCTTGAGGACAAGGTGAAGGTTTTGGGGGGGGGGAGTATTGATAAGACTACTATGAGGGTGTATAGCAGAAAACGCTACAGGGGATCACAAACTCTTGCTGACTCAGAGGAGAGAGATGGGAATGATAATGCTGCCAAGGGAAATTCTGTTAGGAGGCATTCGGTTAGTGAGGTGCATGCTGTTGCTGACGTGGCAAGGGATGGAAAAGGATCCAAATGTGATTATATAAACAGAACACATTACAGGGAAGGAGGAGGCTGGGAAAATTGGGAGTTCTTGGGAGAGATCAGTGCCTCTTTAATTGCACTGAAATTATAGAGTACTTTTCTGTAGTATTTCTCTTTTAAGCTTTAGATTGAAAGTTCACTGTAATAGCATTTCCTCTTTGGATTAATATTAAGAAAATCCAGATTTCTGGGCCCAAAAATACTTGTGTTGCTGCGTTTATTTCTCTGATTGCATTGCCAGTCTTATCACCTAGCCTCCTCCTTCACACATAGGACGCCTAGCAAGCTTTTGTGGTGATAAATTGGTGGCTTTTCAAGAAGAGTTCTTGCATCTTGACGTGGGGTGGTGTGGATCAACGTTAGAGGGTTTGAACCCTTCAAACCTGACACTGATCTCCTTGGTGTTTGAATCACAAACAAAGGTAACATCATGCTGTCTTAAAGCATGAATCTTGATTGCATGTGTTATTCCGCTTGAAAAATTTTGTTTTTTCCTCTCGCATGCTTCGACCTTCAAGGTCATTTTTCTTTCAAGTGGTATCAGAGTTCGGTTGCTTTACAATCGGCGGGTGATGGTACCTTGTTTATGAAAATTGTTTTTTACGGTCAAAAGATATTTAAAGGGTTAAAGCTTGAATTTTTGCATATGGATTTTGAATTACAATGCTTTAAATTGTTAATGTTTTTGTTTTTATGAACATGTTAATACGATTGCTATGTTCATATATCTATATGTAGTCATGGTTTTGTTTCTTTTTTCTTTGTGAAAGTTTTAAAAGGAAACACCTTTTTGAAAGGGATGATTCGGCCATGAAGGGTACTTAGAGTACCTTGATTGTTTTCTTATTTTTCTCCATGAATTGTATCATGAGCATAGCATGAAATTTTTTGTGACAAAATTTATCATATACATGCATATATGATTCGGCCATTAAAGGGTTTATGGCTGCATGCATGGTTTAATTTTGTGTTCTTTGAGAAAGAGTTAACAAAATTAGAATTATAAAAATTGTTATATAATTCGGCCATTAAGTGAAAATTAAGAAAAATTTGAATCATGATTCTTGTAATTGCATTTTAATTGTTAAAATGTTAAGACGTGTGAATGAACATATTTTATGATATTTGATATCTTGTGCTTGCGAAGTTGTCTAACCTTTCAGGTGCAAAAAGGGAAGGGGATGGTCATGGTGCCCGAAATTTGAATTTCAAATTTTTAAATTAAATGTGTAATTTTGCTCTATTTAAATTAGAGGTGTAATTTGAATTTTAAATTTTGTAATTTTTCATTTGTCCCTCCAAAGATGTTTTGGAGTTTCTTTAATTATTTGTAATTAGAAAATTAGGCTAGTGGTGTTTAGACGACAAGCAGCCGTGGCTTGAGAAGCAAGATGGACGAATGCGCGAGCACCATGACTATCTCAAATAAAAGTGTTTTATATGCTTGTATGTTTTAAAAACGACTAGTATGCATGAGATAGTGTATCGCAGATGTATGCTTTTATGTTTTAAAAACGACTAGTATGCATGAAATTGGACAAATCGCGTTTGTAAGTATTATTATGCACGTCCAATAACGACTAGTATAATCCGATAGATGTTTGACATAGGATACGACTAGCATGATAATAATGCATACGCATTTGATGAGAGTTAATAAAACCTAAATAAAAGGAACCCTTAAAAGGAATAAATTATTAAGTGCATGATTACCTCCCACCACCAGTATTACTCAAACCTCCTCTAAATAGTGGTGCTCCACAACTCAGTTGGGACCCACTGTTTTGTTGAGTAAGAGTAGTATTAGAAGTGTGAGACACTTAGGGTGCTGGTTAGTGCTTAACTAAGAGCATGAGTTGCAGGCTCAGCCGGGCTCATGTGCTTAGGGTAATAGTGCTAGGTTGGTTGCATAAGATGCACCACTAAGTGACAAGGAGTTGTCAACCTAATGTTAAGAGAGGGTATGAGATACTGTTGAAAAGGATCAACCCATTATTTAATTTAATTTTGCAGTCTCAGACGAGGGTTAAAATAAATAATCACACTCTTAAAATCCCACTAAGGTAAAATCTAAAAGTAGAACAACCCTAAGTCAAAGTTTAAGGGTTGTTGAGTTAGATAAAATAGTGGGAGGGGCATATTATTTAAAGTCTTTAATAATTTGCTCTTATTACACGACAATATATATTAATTAATCTATCTTTACATTTTTCAGTTTTTAGTATGACTAATCCACTGTCACTGCGCTCAATACTCGATATGAACAAATTAACCGGTCCTAATTTTATGGACTGGTATCAGAACGTCAGAAATGTTCTGCGGGTCGAAAAAGTTGCTTATGTCCTTGACACTGCTTTACCTATTACGCCTAAGGAAGGGGAAGATGGGTTCGCGAAATTTGATTTCGAGGCCCACAAGCAACACATGGATGATAATGTGTTGGCTTGTTGCATCATGCTGGCATCCATGTCGCCTGAACTGCAAAAGCAGCACGAACATATGGATGCCCCCTCCGTTGTCCTTCATCTCAAGGAGTTGTATGATAAGAAGGATAAGCATGAGAGGTATGAGACCTTTAGGGAATTGTTCCTATGCAAGATGACTAAAGGCATGTCCTTTAACCGCCATGTCCTGAAGATGATAGCGCTCATTGAGAAGCTAGAGGGTCTAGGCTTCATAATGGATGCTGAATTAATTAATGACTTAGTTCTATCATCACTTCCTCCTTCTTTCAGTGAATTCATTATGAATTACAATATGCATGGGATGCTTGTGAGCTTGCCAGAGTTGTTAAGTATGTTAACAACTGTCGAAGTGTCTATCAAGAAGGATAGGACACAAGCTCTTCTGATTGGTGGGCCTAGCAAGGCCAAGGGTAAGGGCAAGGAGCCTGCGAAAGGAGACTCCCTTAAGCCCAAAGGAAAACCCAATAAAAAGAAAGGCAAAGAGAAAGGTAAGAGTGCACCCAAGGACAAAAGCGATGCTGTGTGCTTCCATTGTGGCAAGAATGACCATTGGAAGAGGAATTGTCTAGATTACCTGAAGAGTGTGAAGGACAAGAAGCATGGTGATGCTTCTACCTCAAGAATTTACATGATTGAGATAAATTATTCTTGTGCTAATCTGACTTCATGGGTATTGGATACCGGTTGTGGTTCTCATAATCTGCAATGTGTTGCAGGTGCTTAGGAGCCCTAGAAGATTGGAGAAGAACGAGGTGGACCTCTGCGTTGGTGATGGAGCAAGAGTTGCTGTTCATGCTGTTGGAGATACCGACCTCATTTTGCCTGCGGGCCTCTTATTGCATTTGAATAATTGTCTTTATGTTCCTAGCATTTCTAGAAACATTATTTCTATTTCTTGTTTAGAACAAGATGGTTTTGCTTTCATTATTAAGGATGGTACATTTTCTATCATTTTGAATGATATTGTTTTTGGTACTGCTTCTTTAATAAATGGCTTATATGTTTTTGAAATGGGAACTGAAGTGCTCAATGTAGATGTGAAACGACCTAAGACAGATAATCAATCTTATCTTTGGCACTGTAGACTAGGGCACATAAACGAAACAAGATTGTCTAGGATGCATGCAAATGGATACCTAGATTCCATGGATTTGGAATCCTATGGACAATGTGAATCTTGTCTATCTGGGAAAATGACTCGTCATAAGCCCAAAGGGCTTGAGAGTCATAGGGCTAGTGAGTTATTAGAACTCATTCACTCTGATGTTTGTGGCTCAATGTCTATAGAGGCTAGAGGAAGATACTCCTATTTCATTACCTTTACTGATGATAAATCAAGATTTGGGTACGTGTACCTAAAGAGATATAAATCCAAAGCATTTGAAAAATTCAAAGAGTTTAGGAATGAAGTAGAGAAACAGCATGGCAAGATGATTAAGACATTGCGATCAGATCGTGGTGGTGAATATCTGAGCTATGAGTTTCAGGATTATCTGAGACAGTTTACTGCACCTTACACACCACACCAAAATGGTGTCTCCAAAAGGAGAAACAGGACCTTGTTAGACATGGTCAGGTCTATGATGAGTGAGACTCAACTTCCAAAATCATTTTGGGGATATGCCTTAGACACAGCGACATACCTTCTGAATAGGGTACCGTCTAAATCTGTTCAGACCACACCATATGAGATATGGAATGGTAAGAGACCCAACCTGAGTTACCTCAAGGTATGGGGATCGCCAACATATGTCAAAGCATTGGCATCAGACAAGCTTAGTGCTAAGAGTACTAAATGTCTATTTGTGGGGTATCCCAAAGGTACTAAGGGATACTACTTTCACTCCATGGATGAACACAAGGTGTTTGTGTCCAAGAATGCTGAGTTCCTTCAGAAGGATTTGATCTCTCAAGGAGCCAGTGGGAGTAGGATAGGTCTTGAAGAAGTTCAAGGACCACAAGAACAGATTGAGGAACCGGAGTTTGCTCCGCAGGTGACGTTCTCCAATGGAGAAGTAAACACATAACTCCGTAGGTCTACTAGGGCCATCCATCCACCTTAGAGGTATGGGTTTGTGATTGAGAATCAACAAACCGTCGAGGATGATGAACCTAGTAACTATGAGGAGGCGGTCAAGGATGTTGATTCCTCTAAATGGCTTGAAGCCATGGAATCTGAAATAGATTCGATGCATCAAAACAAGGTATATAGACCTTGGTTCCTAAACCGTAAGGAATAGTTCCTATCGAAAATAAATGGGTCTTTAAGAGAAAGACTGATGCAAATGGCAACGTTCAAACCTACAAAGCTAGGTTGGTTGTAAAAGGGTATCGTCAAAGACAAGGAGTTGACTATGATGAGACTTTCTCACCAATTACCATGATCAAATCTATTAGGATCGTGATATGCTGCTATTGCAAGCATCAAGGAGTTGGAATATTCGTTTTGATGAAGTGGTTAGGAGTAACGGTTTCATCAAGAACGAGGATGAACCTTGTGTTTACAAGAAGGTGAGTGGGAGTAATGTCGTCTTCCTGGTACTTTATGTAAATGACATATTGCTAATAGGAAATGACATCCCCACATTACAAACAACGAAAGACTGGCTTTCAGAAAGCTTCACCATGAAGGATTTGGGAGAAGCGGCCTTTATACTTGGTATAAAGATCTATAGAGATGGATCCAAGAGGCTACTGGGTTTATCTCAATCCACGTATGTTGACAAGATGCTAAAGAAGTTTAGCATGGAAGGGTCGAGAATGGGTTTTCTTCCCGTCAGTCATGAGGTACATCTTTCAAAGGCTATGTGTTCTAAGTCACAGCCTGAGAAGGATCGCATGAGTGGAATTCCATACGCTTCGACTATTGGATCCATCATGTATGCCATGATATGTACGCAACCAGATGTCTCATATGCTTTGAGCATTACGAGCAGATACCAGTCTGACCTTGGAGAGGGTCACTGGACAGCAATCAAGACCATCCTTAAGTACTTGAGAAGAACTAAGGATCTATGGTGGGGTTGATGAGCTTTCAGTAAAAGGATTCACTGATGCCATCTTTCAGAGTGACAAAAATGACTGCAAGTCACAATCAGAGTTCGTATTCACCTTAAATGGTGGGGCAGTATCTTGGAAGAATTCCAAGCATGAGACTACAGCAGATTCAACGACAAAAGCTGAAGGAGGCCGTGTGGATCAAGAAGTTCATATATGAACTAAGGGTGGTTCCAAGCGTGGATGAGCTCATACAGTTGCTTTGCGACAACACTGGAGCCATTACGCAGTCAAAGGAACCTAGGTCTCATCAAAGATCTAAGCACGGGCTCCGCAGATATCACCTGATTAGAGTAATCATTGATAGGATGGATGTAAAGATGAATTAAGTTCCCATAGATGATAACCGAGCCAATTCTCTAACAAAGGCTGTTCCCAGATATCAAATATCATAAAATATGTTCATTCACACGTCTTAACATTTTAACAATTAAAATGTAATTACAAGAATCGTGATTCAAATTTTCTTAATTTTTCTCTTAATGGCCGAATTATATAACAATTTTATAATTCAAATTTTGTTAACTCTTTCTCAAAGAACACAAAATTACACCATGCATGCAACCATAAACCCTTTAATGGCTGAATCATATATGCATGTATATGATAAATTTTGTCACAAAAATTCATGCTATGCTCATGATACAAGTCATGGAGAAAAATAAGAAAACAATCAAGGTACTCTAAGTACCCTAATGGCCGAATCATCCCTTTCAAAATGGTATTTCCTTTTAAAACTTTCACAAAGAAAAAGAAACAAAACCATGATTACATATAGATTTATGAACATAGCAATCATATTAACATGTTCATAAAAACAAAAACTTTAACAATTTAAAGCATTGTAATTCAAAATCCATATGCAAAAAATTCAAGCTTTAACCCTTTAAAGATCTTTTGACCGTGAAAAAATAATTTTCACAAACAAGGTACCATCACCCGCCGATGGTAAAGCGACCGGGCTCTTATACCACTTGAAAGTAACTGGCCTTGAAGGCCGAAGCATGTGAGAGGGAAAAACAAAATTTTTTGAGCGGAATAACACATACCATATCAAGAAACATGCTTTAGGGCATGGATGTTACCTTGTTTGCTTTCCTTAACTTGAAGACGATCAAGGTGAGGCTTGAAGATACAAGCCCTCTAATGTTGATCCACACCACCCTTTGTCAAGACGGAAGAACTCTTCTTCGAAGCCACCAATGAACACCCAAGGAGGCAAGCTAGGCGTCCCAATAGGTGAGGAAAGAGGCAAGGTTTCAAGGTGTTTAGATGAGAGAATTTTCAGCTTGTAATCTCTCTAAAAATCGTGATATTTGTTCTATGAGAGAATGACCCTTTTATTTCCAAAAATCCTAATCAGAAAATAGCACAAAAAGGAAACATATAAGGAGATGAAAGAGGAATTAATTTGATTCAGATTTTTCACTAAAAATCTGATCATGGAGCGCCCCATTTGTGGAAGAAAGAAGGGAGTTGTTGCAAATCAAATCTAATCAACAATCTCCTATCATATCCTCTTAAAACTAAGTCTGCACCTAGTCAAGATTCTGACCAAATAATCATTATATGATCAGCCCCCTTTTGTGCGCCCAATCAGCCCAAATCTTTTCCAAAAATATTGATTAGTTGCAATTCAAATTGAATCAACTAAATCAAATATTTCCTCAATCAACCAAATCTGAATGGAGATTGATTTGTTGATTAAATGACTATCATCAAGCCACCAAATCAGCGCCCCTTATAATCTTTGATTCTTTCCAAAAAAATATTGATTAGTTGCAATTCAAATTGAATCAACTAAATCAAATATTTCCACAATCAACCAAATCTGAATGGAGCTTGATTTGTTGATTGAATGACTATCATCAACCACCAAATCATCGCCCCCTTATCATCTTTGATGATGTTCAAAGATCTCGTCTTGATGTTATCAAAAAAAAAAAAAAAAGATCTCGTCTTGATACTTTGGATTTGATCTTGACAAGATACTATCAAGATTTTATCCTTTCCTTTTTGTTATGAAACTTCCTTTCATAGCCAATTCAAATTTTAATATTATAATTTAAATAATCAAATGTTAAATTCAAAATTCAAATTCATAATTTAAATTTTAATTTAAACATTAGATAATTAATTTAACTAATTAAATTAATTAATAATGTCTTGGACCATCCAAGCCTATTACAACATTACATGTGCCCCTTTCCCTCTTAGGTGGGCATCTAAACTTCTTCTTAGGCCAACAACCATTATTAGGCCCAAAAAGCTTTTATGCTATTATGTCATGACAAAAAGGTGTTAGTGTGTGACCCATTAGGCCCAACATAGCCACTGACATAAATGGGCTTAGGCCCAACAAGCCCATAACCCATCTAATGACAACACAGAGCACTAGCAATGCTTTGTTTCCCAGAGCTAGTTAGATTGATGACTTGATCATCCTATTACACATATTTGGATACCGTATATATTTCCTTTCGTCTCGGTTACCTTTCCATTAAACCTAGGGTAAGGAAACGTATCAACCCTTGCGGTTTAGGGTAAGCTTTATTCGAAATAAGGAATCTTCAATTTACTGACTCTAAAGGAAGATCATCTCATGATCTCTTTTACTATGCATAGATTCCCGAGTCCCAGTAAATGTCATCCCGATTTCTCCGGTTTACAGATAACATAATCTCTCACAGATATTTGATGAATTCCTTCAGCTTATCACCCTAGCCATGTGCTCTTTCAGGACAAGCCCAACAGTGTACCTATGAGTCTCCATGTTTCAGGCAGACGAGGTATACAATCAAAGCATGCCTTCTAGAACACAGTCTAGGTAATAACTTCTGGTCTAAGGAAAGACATACCCAAATATAAAGAGACTACTCTAATGATACTCTCTGTGCGATTTCCTCAGAGAGTCTCTTTGTGGGTCTGTTCAGTGCGAGCTATACCCTTATAAGTCCACCCACGACTTTAGCTAAGACATCTCCATATCTGTAGCTCATGAGGTCTTTGCCTTGCATCCGAATACAAGTAGATAAGTCGTGCTAGTCTTACCCGAAATCACTGATCCCCATTCTCAGTGTCTCTAGACTAGGAACATAAAATTAGGAATAAACATCCAGTATCCTTGAATCCTCATGATCGTGATCTCATCACAGATACTTAAGAGATACCTATTTTATTCCAAGGGGTTCATCCAGTTACTCATATAAAATATTAACTATAATATTGAGACAAAATATGAAACAAGATAAAGTGTGCTTTTAATTTATTTGCGACAATATAAAGTTTCCACATATGTCCTAATCTAATCAAAAAGATTGTCTCTAGGACATCCATATACTAACATCATCTTGACGTGGGGTGGTGTGGATCAACGTTAGAGGGTTTGAACCCTTCAAACCTGACACTGATCTCCTTGGTGTTTGAATCACAAACAAAGGTAACATCATGCTGTCTTAAAGAATGAATCTTGATTGCATGTGTTATTCCGCTTGAAATTTTTTTTTCCCTCTCACATGCTTCGACCTTCAAGGTCATTTTTCTTTCAATGAGTAGCCTTTATACTGCCCATCCAACCATCAAGTAGGAAGAACAACCTTCACGCTACCCTTCTGCCCGGCCAACAGGATGACTAGCTTTCAAACTGCCCATCCAACCAGCAAGTAGGAAGATCAGCCTTCACGCTACCTTTCTACCCGACTAACAGGATAACCAGCCTTCCTTCCACCCAGCCAACAGGATTACCAGCCTTTATGCTGCCCATCCAACCAACACGTAGGAAGACCAGTCTCCACGCTGCCCTTCCACCCGACCAACAAGATGATCAACCTTCATGCTGCCCATCCCACCAGCAAGTCAGAAGACCAGTCTCTCACACTGCCTATCCAACCATCCAACAAGATGACTAACCTCCTATGCTGCCCATCCGACCAACCAACAGGATTACCAGCCCTCTATGCTGCCTATCTGACCATCCAACACGATGACCAGTCTTCACACTTTTATCCGGCCGGCTTTCACACTTATATCCGGTCAGCCTTCATACTCACCTGCAAGAAGGATGGCCACCGTCCACAACTACCTAGCCAACCAACTTAAGCATAGGAAGGCCGAAATTGTAGATTCAAATTACAACCAAAGTCTCTCCAGGGCTTCTTCAACTATCAAGGCAAACATTAAACAAAATCTTCCAAATCATAAAGCCATCTCGTGAAGCCATCTACAGAAGCTTTCATCTTGAAATCTTATCATCAGACATACCTCTCAAGAACTACATTATTTGGGCCTTTAAACAGGAAAGATGACCAGCATTCACCAGCATATTCAAAAGTTGTCCAACCAGCGTTTACATGACAAGTGTCTAGCGACACACACATGGTAAGGTTATTATTTTTGACATCTGGAAAGGATAGGTCTGCTCACTAGCATATATTTTATTCTCTATGAATATTTTATATTTTCTCTTGTTTGATTATAATTTTCATCATAAAACAACATGACCACTAACAAACACTGGCACGATTCTGACCCCCAGTAACATGAAGACTGGCACCCCGGAATACAAATGAGATGAAGACCGGGGCCTCGGGATACAAATGAGATGAAAACCGGAGCCCCGAGATATAAATGAGACAACTCTTGATTCCGACCAGAAAAAATACCCCTGAAGTACTGGCGCGGTCCTGAACCCCGGGAATATATTTCGGGAGGAAAAAACATCCTCGAAGAACTGGCGCAGTTCTGACCCCCCAATAATACTTTATTCCAGGCGGAAAAGAATCCCCCGAAGACTAGCGCGCAGTTCTCACGCCCAGTAATCTCTTATGTTTATCGCTTTATTTTACTTCCAGTTTTACTTTATTTCCTTCTTATTTTTCTGCCATCACAATGAAGGTCGGGACGTTCTCACCCCTGGTATACCATGAAGACTAGCGCAATTTCGACCCCCAGTAACTGATGCTCACCGGCAAGTGTACCGATCGCACAAGTAATATAATGAATGACTAGAGTATCGTCTCCACAGGGATTGTAAACTAAGTACCACAATAACCAGTCCCCTTAAGTTGGAAAATTTAGTTGTTTAGGAAAATAGTGAATTGATGGTAAAATAAAGACAAATATTTAAAATATAAAATTTTCAATTTAATAAGCAATGGTAAAAATAAATTAAATTTTTGAGAGAATAATAAAAAGTATTGCAGCTAAGGTACACGCACCATATGATTCCCACTTTAAACTTTGGATTGATTGACAACGCTCATTCAATTTAATAACTCAGACAAATTATCATCTAAAAATAATTAGTTAAATCTCAATCCCTTGGCAATCTAACCCTTTAATCCAATTGGAACCCTAATTCCTTAGCAATCCCGCATGAAATTAAGCATAATCACAATAAATCAAATGACTGCAACTCACACAAGTCTATCCCTAGAGCATGCATAAATTGTTACCTTACCCCCTTTCAGAATCAAAACCCCCAAATATTCCTATTGCGAGCCCTAATTCCCAAATTATTATCTCCTATTAGGTTGATCAAGTCTAACAATAATAATAAACAATACGCACAGGGTAAATATAAAATATATTAAAATAAACACGCAAATATAATTCAATCCATCGCAAAAAGGGTTCACATAGGGTTTGTGACCCTAACTACAATAAAAGAAAACTAGCCAACCATGGTCATGGTTGATCTATGAATATTCAATATCCACTAGAAATAGAAGAATGGAAGAACGAAGATGAACAAGAAGATCTCTCAGGAGCTCTCTCTCTGAAGCACGACGGTTCTCTGATGAATCGAATCCTAATTCTGTCATGAAACCTCCTTTTTATAGTCCCCACATATCGTCTTCCAAAATTGCCCTTAAAAGACACGGTGCTGTGATTTCCGCAAACTGGCGCGGGACCGTGCCACTGTGGCGCAGAACTATGGCGCCAGATCGCTCTATTTCTCTGGATTTTGGCCTGGCAAGACTGATGTAGCATAAAACTTCCAATCGTGTGGATTCGCGCCACCAAGCTTTTTACACTTTCGTATTTTCTACCTTTTCTCCCTATATAAACATAACAAATAGGTGAGAAATATCATTGATATGGAAAAGTCAATATAATAAGTAAATATGTATATAAAGTGCTCTTTTATAACTTAATCCTCATCATTTTTAGCTTGGAAAACTACATATGCCAGAGGCACATCAGTAACACTTTATTACACTACCTATAATTGCTTTAAAAGCTTTCCTCCATCGAGAAGAAAACTTTTAAAGTAATTAAAATCCGTGGAAAATGGATTATAGTCATCTAGACGAGTTGAGATTACAGGCGCATCTTTGAATACCACCAAAAATTCAACACAATTGCAAGTCAAAATAAAAGACTCTCTCGAAGCACTCAAGCATCGCCAAACAGACAACTCATACTTAAAGACAACAAATAAACAAGACAAGAAGGCCGATATACTACTGATCAGTTATATCATTATATCATTATATCCTACTTTCAACACTGCACACTACAGACGACCAACCGACTTAATTTGCTATACATCTTGATAACCTGACTTCGCAGGCTATCAAGCTGGGGGGCTTTTATACTGGTAGTCTCTTTTAGGCCCATTCCATTGGGCCCAATATAAAATGCCCACACCTAGAAGGTTCTAGAGGGCACCCTTATCACATAGGATTCTCACTCTCCCCATGCATTGTTGCCCCTAGTGGGTTAAGTATGCCTAACCTGAAAAGGCTAGGCTAACTAGGTGACAGCTCTTAGGACTGTCTCCCCCATGCTTGAGAGGGACTTCCGCTCTAAATACCCTCCCTCTAACATTGAGAAGGGGATCTTCTTCTCCATTGTACTCTTATGTTGTTACTCTGCCTCTATGGAGAGTCATTCTAGCCACTTACACACACTCCCCCCTTTAGATGCAACTCCATGGAAAGCCTCTATAGTGCTTTGGTCTCTACTATTGTCACTATGAGCACCCTTAGATCAACATACTTCACCCTCAAAGGGTACATCCATGAACTACTACTAGTTTAGTACCAAAATAAAATACTACAACCATAAATTGCATTACATATAAAGACTTCACTTCTCATTTTCCTTCAATTTAAGATCATCAATTAAACATTTTAAGTCTCTTTTTGGAGACTTATCAATAAAAACATTAATTTTGAGGAGCGTAAAAATATACAATTTTTCTCATGTACATACTCCCTAAGGTAATTCCAGCATATATTAAGATCAAAAAGTAAGAATTTAAGTAACGGCATGCTGCCTACAAATCGCTTATGAAAAATTTACTGATCTTCCCTTCCAACATACTTCCTTGTGTCTTACTCTAAAGTATTTGGAACTCTGCTTTTGTCTGAATTCCTTTTCAACGTTGGTTTCATCTTTCATTTTATAGGGGAAAGATCTCTTGACATGGCTTGCTTCATATCTTCATAGGTCTCACAGAACTAGAGCTTGGAGTGTGATCCCTTTATCCATTTTTGTTCTTCACTATGTTCCATAAGAAAAATCACTTTCACTCTTTTGACATATTCCCAAAAGTTGTATCCTTGCCTAGAGTTGCAGCTACAAAGCTGGCTTTTGAGCCTTATGTTGTGAAGGCAATTGCGTGTACAAGAACAAAGCTTCCCTCCATGGTCTTGTCTCTCTCCTTTTTTTCTTCTTCCTAAAAAGTTCATAGCTGAAATTTCTAATTATTATGATAATAATAATTATAATTAAATTAAAAATAATAATTGTTATTATTATTATTATCGATGTAATGTACAAATTTTAGTGGTTTATACACAAAAATTATGTTTTTTAGGGACATAATTGTTTCTTGAAGAGTTTAGTAAACTTAATTTTCTTTTATAGAAAATACATGTTTTTAGTAAATTCTTACAAAATATTTTGAGTTCACAACATATATTTTCAATATTTGATTCTACCAATTGTAACTTAAATTAATAATCACATGAGTGCTTCACATAATAATTTTTTGTGTTTATAGTTTCTTCTGTCGCAGAAGGTAAAGTTATCTCGAGCAACTCCAAAATTACATCGTTTTGAGGGTTGAGATAATTAATAAAGTGTGTTTTAGTAAAATTCATATAACAAAGAAACAAACAAAATTTATAAAATATTCTTCATTAATTCTCTAGATTCCCAAAGGAACATAATTTTGGGATTGTTGGAGATAACTTCATCTTTTGTCGCACGAGAAACATTGTTTTGCAAATTTTTATACCAATATTAATTCTTTGTTTCCGGAGTACCAAAGAATTTTTATAATAATTAGAATATTTGATGAATATTAATTAATATATATTTTGCATTTATTATTATTTTATTTTATTTTACAATTTAATATTAAAAAATACAAAAATGAATATTTAGAGAATAATGTTGGTTTCAGAGATGAAAAATAGAATTGAGAAATGAAATACTGATATAGATTGATGCATGACTGTAACATCCCACGTAATTAGAAAAAATACATAAAATATTATAAGGCATAAGAATGCGTGTGTGAAAAGTCAAACTACATGTAATGTTTGTTTGGTTTTCGAATTATATGGTTACTAGTATGAAATTAATATTGAGTTAGTGTAACATCCCGCAAAATTAGGACATAACATTACGTAAATTAAGGGCGTGTTGTAGGCTTGAAACTCGAATTAATTTTCTAAGCCCTAGCTAAAAGAATAGGAGTAATTTAATATAACCTATGAAAAACTTAAATAATACTAAGAGGCATATGAAATAATTATTAATAACTTACAGGCAGCAATGTCCATTAAGATATGGTAGCTTGGACCCTTTAGTTAACCTTTAATTTATTCTAAAGGGAAAATCCTAATTATTTGTATTAGTATCTAAAGAAACTAACCTTGCCACTTCATGCAGCCAATAGGAAGAAAATGATCCCCTTGCATGAAATCTGATTGGTCCGTGACAACCCTCATTTATCCTATCCATTTTGATTCTCTTTCTCAGCGCTAATGGGAGGAGTAATAAGCTGACCATTATCTTAAATCTTTTGAATAAAACTCAGATCAAACTTAACCTTCTTGACCCCACGCGTAGCACCAAGGATTGTCTAACAAATAAGAGTGTTCATCACTGATTCAGATTTACCTTTAGCCTCACTCAGATTCCCTTCACGAACCATAAGCTCTCCTAGCTGAACATCACAAACAACGCTTGTATCCTCCTCTGCCTTATCTTTTCCCCAAACCGTGAGCACCTAAGGGAAAGCAAAACACTTGAAACTATTCTTCTTCCCATTTTTCTAGTTGGCCGTGTAACGCTGAGTAAGGAAATTGAAGCACAAGTTTATTTCTCTTCTTTCCCTCCCCTGGCCAGTCGAAGACACCTCCTAGGAGGTGAGGCAATTTCTGCTCTTCATTGTCCCACACCATTCAAATTGGTGCTGAAGGTATCCTTTACCTTTGCATGCAGCAAAAGCTTGAACCTTTGGAACGCAGGAAGTTGAGGATGCTACTCAAACCTTGGTGGCTTCCCATGTGACCGATTTGAGGAATTTTGATTGCATGCAAGGAGGTAATATAGCATAACTTAGTTTCTCTACCTCTTATTGTCTCGGTCATACATGCATCGAAGGAGGGTACTTTGTAGTTGTCATTCCTTTGCCCCTTGCTGTCCGATTTTAGGTACATATTAGAAAGATATACATTGTGTCATTCTTCTCCCTTGGTTTTGTTCAGCCGTGCGGCCATATTCTAGTGCATGGAATCATTATAATTAATTTGAGAGCTTGGAATATGACTCATATTAGATTCTGAAACTGCCCTTCGAAGTTATAATAGTAATTTTCAGCATTTCAATTGTGAAAATAGAAGAGGTTTGCATGCTAAAATTTAAGTAACCATGCCATGTAAGGTAGGTGGAGTTATGTTAAAGAAAAATTGGAATCCCATAGGTAATAGTCTTAAAAACCGATTCTGTTGTACTGTGAACTTGGGAAATTTAAATTGATAGCACTTACTGGAATAACCTTAAAGGCATAATAGTAACGGGAAATAGAAGCATAAGAATCTGACTCAAGAATAAGGATTAGAAGCCACAAGGCAAACGGAATCCCTTATTTTTCCTCTTTGTTAATTCTCGGTTTTCATTCTCATGAACAGGAGTTTTAAATTGAGGAAAGTTAATTATTTTGATCAGATAAAAGTGTACCTTGCATTGATTTAAATATGGTTTTCTTATAAGTTATAAGTTGATATGAATATGAGGTCATTAGAAAATGAATGAAAATCCATGATAATGATAAGTATTACTCTCGGCCATATAGGAAGATGGGACATGAGTTGTTGTCAATTGAATATCCATTTTAATTTTGGATCATTATCTTATAGAGGATAAGATTGATTAAGGATTATGTATGATTAATGATGAGAATGATGTAAGCCAAACATAAAACCTTTCCTTGCCCCTTATCGGTTTCGGTTTATATGTGTGGTCTGGGAAGATTAAACTTGTGTCAGTTACATTCATTTGCTTTTAACCTTTAGATCAACCATGGATTTTGGGTACAGCAAGCCGAAATAGATTTTGTGAATTTGGAAAATAACTTTTTGTTATGCTTTAGGGCTGTTCATTTGAATTAGTATTTTAATCCAGCTTTGCATACTCTGAATTTATATAGACAACATGTATAATGTATAATTTAATTAACAGTGATTAAATGAGAATTGTAGAGTTTTGTTAAGATGAATTTATAGGCACCTAGTAATCATGAAAACCGAACCTATGTGCTTAAGAAATTGTGGGTTGTAATCTTTGTATAAATGGAAAAGCTATGTGTACCTAGTTATTGGCTAAACCGAACATGCATGTGTAGGTCCTTGGAATGAATCTTTTTGTTACTTGCTAGAAATTAGTAGGACAAAAATTAAAGACAGGAAGATAATTAACTTATGGTAAGGCAGCTTTGAATCAGAATGTTAATTTAATTTAAGAACCTTGAAACCGATTGGGAACCAAGGATTCAGGAGAATGGAAAGATATGTAACGTAAATGAATGAATATAATAAATTCTGATTTGGCGTACGTGTTTGTTTAGGTGTGCAAGGTCCTGAATAATCGGACTATTTGATGATATTCGGAATGCTTGATGTAAAAGCTAAAGAGTTAAGGTAAGTGTTTGGTGGTATTACCTAATGTGACTATTAGCTAGCGTATAGAATTGTGAATTGTTGCTCACATGTGCCTTGGATTAATGTGATGTTATATGCTACATGTATGCTGCCTATGAATGTGACAAGATGGAAAATCATGAATGAGAAGTAATTGTTATGTGGCAGCTTGGTATAGAAAGTACATGAAAGATATGCTATTATGATGATGATGGTACGGAGAGTACATGAAAGATATGCTATTATGATGATGATCTAGTCATGCATATACACCTCATAATTCATTTGTTTCTTGTTTGTGTGTGAAGCATATCATGGCATACATGCACGAATTTCATGTTGTTCATGGATTAGAATATTTATATAAATATGGATACGATTGAGCACGCATCATATAGGCATCCCTTCGGTACCAGGGTATGGGACACTTGGCTTCAGTCCGCATAGGCCACAGTTGGAATTCACCTTTGATGGGAGCCAGTATGGAATATCCACTGTGTATGTACACGCACGACGGTGCTATGAGCGTAATGATGGCGTTATATACGCACTATGATATGTTAAGTATGCGCACGATGGTGCTATGAGCGTAATGATGGCGTTATATACGCACTATGATATCTTAATACATCTCCGGAAAATGAAATGTTGATGTGACTGTTTATAATTTTGTTCCTAGTTTAATACTGTTGCATTATTGGTTTTGCTATCACATTACTGGGATTTTTCTCACCCCTTTGGGGCTGCAATTTTTATAAAATTGCAGGAGGACGAAAGAGCATATGAAGACATGGTTATTTTGAATATTAGCTGTTAATTGTTGCTGTTTAGATTTCTGCGGTTAATTGTTTGCCTGTTGGATGACTATATTATTGGAATATTTGGGAAGTTTGGATTATTGTTGGAAGCATTATTAGGCTACTGTTTTAAGATTTTTATGATCAGTTAGGACTTTGGAAAAATTCTGGAAACCTTTTGCGAAAACTATTTCTTAAGGTTTTGAATGCAGTTTTATAAACCGTTTTGCGAGCACTTTGCAAGTTATATTTAGTTGGGCTAAAGACCTCCGAATGAGGTATAATTCATATGTACGTAAAGCCCCAGTTGTGTACTTTCAGATTATATAAAGATTATGTTCAACCCTTGTAATTACGAATTATTATGATTTTTACAAGTCAGGAGGTTTTTGGAGAAATACAATGAATTTTCAAGTACTTTACGAGTTCTGTTTCGTGGGACTATTCAACTCCGATTCGCGTATAATTTATAGGTACGCGAAGCCCCATATGTCTAGTTTCTATGTATCAAGGAATATTTTTGTAAACCGTTGATTTCGAATTTACATGATATTTTGCAAGACAGGCTGTTTTCAGGAAAATCAGAGTTGCGCAGCGAAAGCCTTTTAAAAATATTTTTGCGGTTTTCACTTTTTCAATGTCAGTTTTCTAGGCAAGCTTTTATAATTGTTAATATGAAAACGTTTTTACTGCAAGAATTCTACTCGTTAACAATTCGACTCTAATCCGCTTAGCAGACAACTCCCTTGGACGCGTACAGAGGAGGGTGTCACAGTTAGGAAATTATTAGAATTATGATGATAGGTGAGAATTTATTTTAGGCATGTGAAGCCTTAGAAAAGATGTAGGAATTAATTAATAGCAACTTATAGAAAAATTAAAAATACTAAAGAGAATTGGGAACTTATAACTTTATGGGTTAGCATCTTAGTTAGTATCATTTTGCAACCAATGATGCTTATGTAGTCAGCCTGCATGTCACTTGTGTGGGCAGAAAATTCTGCACCCAATTACCTCCTCTTGGACGGTCCATGGAGAGAGAGAGAGGGGACTCAATTCTCTTCTGTTCTTGATGGCTTTTTAAACTCACATTCCAGCCTCATTCTCCTTTCATCAATCGCTGATTGTAGTGGACCAAGTTAGGGAAATCACATTGATAAAACAGAACCCTTTACAGCCACATATTCCTACTAAACCGTGAGCATCATTGAGAGACAAAAAAAAAAAATTCTAAACACCTTCTCATTCAACCTTGACCGTAAACGTTCTTAGGAGAACAACATAAGGGAAACTTGGTTTCATCTCCATTGGTTTCAGCCGCGATTCTGCATACAAAGAGGTATATAAATTCCTCACTTCCATTGTTTTCCTCTTCCACGTGGGTTGATGGAAATGTCGCCTTGTATGTAGGTTTGAACTCTAGAAAATTCTTCCTTCCCCTTGGTGCGCACAACCACTTTTTGAAGGGCTGAGTTGCTGCGTTCGTAGAGCTTAGGAAGCGAAGGTGCTGCTCTCTGTTTTGTTCGGATTCCTTGTGTGCTTGCAAGAGGTAGGCACAAAATCTCTCCTTCTTTCCTCTGTTCAAACCATGAAGCATGCCTAGGAAGTAGCTTTTATTTATTTTAGCTCTTTTAGATTCTGCCATGTTACATCCTTTGGGTCATAGCCTAAAAGCCTAACAAGTAAATTGGAAAATGATCTTAAAATTGAATGGTGGGGCTGTTTGGTGGTGACTTAGTACATCTCTAAATTTTTATGAAACAATATGATATGGACAGAATGCTTAGGCCCCTTGTAGCGCACCATGAATGAAGTAGTTGGGTTTGGAATAAATTATCCTTGATGTTTGTTTAGATAAACTCAATTCTGTCTTGGTGAATCTTGTTATGAACTAAGTCTTATTTAAATTAAATGTACAGTATGAGCTTAGGCTTTCCTTCACATACCCTTGGTCTTGTTGAACTAAAATTTCGAATAAATGTCATGAGCCGATATATATTAAAACCGACTCTGTTTTGAGTAAGCCATTGGGATTTATTCGTGGTTAATAATTGGTGAAAATTAATTTGAGGGCAGAATGCTATTTGGAAAGAAACCATGATAGGAACTGATTGGGTATGTGCTGTATAAAATTTATAAACTTAGGTGTAGTCAGAAACTTAAAACCGAATCTGAGTAGGTTGTAAACCTTGGAATTCTTCACTGTTTGCTTGGGGGTAAACCGTATTGGAACCAGAAATTTTGTAAGAAAAGAACCTTGATGGCTGAATGGTACAAGAGCCTTAAATTTTGGAAACTTATTGGTAGCTAATAGGAATAGCTTGGGACGTATTCTGATTTGTTACACTTGTATATTAGGTGCGCAAAACCCTTGAGACTTTGGATTATTTCGCTGCCGCCTGGTAAATTATTTGCGACGTGTGAGGTAAGTGTCTAGTGACATTACCTTCTGTGACTGCTAGCTAGAGCATGAGTTGTGAACGTTGCTCTCTTGTGCTTCGGTTTGGAATTTTTTTATATGATTCTGCTCATGGTTTAAAATGCTGGATATTTGTTTTGAGAATTAAGTATGATTCAGCATATTGATATTGGACTCCATGAGATATATGTATCTTGATTATTATCTAGTCATGCATGCTCATTCATAATTTTTAACTGTATGTTGTGTGTGAACCATGACATAGCATACATGCATAATTTCCATATTGATAGCTGAAAATAATTTTAAAAAGTATGCATACGTATGAGCACGCATCATGTAGGCATCCCTTGGGTACCAGGGTATGGGACACTTGGCTTCAGTCCGCTTAGGTTGCAGATGGAACCCTCTTGAGGAGCCACTATGGGATCTCCACTGTACTTGTTGGTACGGGCACAACGGTGCTGTAAATGTACACTTTTGGCGTTATATACACATCTTGATTAAGTATTCTTGGCGTTATATACGCAATATGATAATGTTTAGTAACTCTTGGAGTTAACTTGATGATGCGATTGCTTTGTAATTTTGTATCTAGTTAGTACTGTTGCATTATTGGTTTTGTTATCACACTACTGGGATTTTCTCATCCCTTTGGGGCTGCAATTTTTATAAAATTACAGGAGGGCGAAAGAGCATATGAGGACATGGATTATTTGGATATTTACTGTTAATTGCTGCTGTTTGGACTTGGTGCTATTTTGTCTGTTGGATGACGTTGGATGATTGTACTATTGTTATGTTGAGAACCTTAGACTACTGTTGGAACTATGATTTTATTGCTGTTGTGAGACTTTCATGATTATCTAGTACTTTGGAAAAAAATTCTGAAAACGTTTTGCGAAAATAATTTATGAATGTTTTGCTAAGTGCTGATTTATAGATAGTTTTGCAAGCACTTTGCGAGTTATGTTACGAGGGGCAAACGAACTCTGATTTGATATTATTTTATATGCACGCGAAGCCCCAGACGTGCTCTTTCTATATAACAAAGAATATTTTTGCGGATCGTTGAACTTGATTTTATATGAATTTTACAAGACAGAAAGGTCTGCCAGGAAAATAATATTTTCAGCAAGTTAAGAAATTTTAAAAGTATACTCTGATTTTTTGTATGTAACCCGATTTCAATTATAAGTTTTAATTAGCAACATCAAAATTATTTTTCAGCAGTTTAAATATGACGAAAGCACTCTAATCCGCTTAGCAAACACCTCTCTTGGATGCATACAAGGGAGGGTGTTACAATGACAATACAACTTATAAAGCAAAATAACAAAAAAATGTTCACTACTACATAACTTCTCATTGAAGCAGAAAATAAAACTGTGCACTACATAACTACCTATTAAAGCAGAAAAGTAAATTGCTCATTATATAACAACCCATTAAAACATAAATGAAAACTGACTCCTAAATAATTAAAACTATCAAACTGCAGTTTCTAAAGCAAGATCTCTAACACTTCTCCTTGCATTTAGAGCTGCAAACACCAATATTCTCCCTTAGATCTTCAAATTTGCTTGCAGGTAATGGCTTTGTGAACATGCCTGCCTATTAGTCTTTTGACCTGCAGTAGACAAGTATAATTTCACCTTCTTTCTGAACTTCCCTTAAGAAGAAAAACTTGATCTTAAAATGTTTGGTCTTCCCATGAAAAACTGGATTGTTAGAAATGGCAATTGCTACTTGGTTATCAATATGAATTTCAGTATTGTTCTATTACTTCAGGTGAAAATCACATAAAAATTTTCTTAACCAAATTGCTTGATTAGCTGTTGTCGTAGTAGCTATGAATTCAGCTTATGTTGTGGACTGTGCTACAATATCTTGCTTTTTAGAGCACCGTGAGAAACTTCCTGAGCCAAGACTGAAACAATAACCAGAGGTACTTTTCATATGATCCACAGAACCTCCCCAATCACTATTAGAAAATCCCAATAGCTTAAAGTCTTGACTTTTCTTAAATTCCACACCGAAATCAATTGTTCCTTTGATGTATCTCACTACTCTTTTTGCTGCTTTTAAATGCATTTCAGTAGTACAATGCATAAAAAGAGATAAAAGACTTACAGAAAATAAAATTTCTGGTCTTGATACTGTGAGGTACATTAGACAACCAATCAGACTTTGAAAGTAGCCTTCTTCAACTCTGTCAGCTCCATCATTTTTGCTCAAGCTCTCCTTTTGATTCATTGGATTGGTCACTTCCTTGCAATCCTCCAAGTGAAATTTCTTGAGAATTTCCTTGGCATACTTCTTTTGACATATGAGAACTTCATCTTCTAACTGCTTAATCTGCATTCCCAAAAAGTATGTCATTAGTCCAAGGTCTATCATTTCAAAAATCTGTATCATTTCTCTTTTGAACTTTTCAACAAGCTTGGCATTACCACCTGTAATTAAGAGATCATCAACATAAAGAGAGATTATAAGCAGATCATCATCTTCGTGCTTTATATACAGAGTAGCTTCTGAAGTGCTTTTCTTGAATCCTAAGCTTGATAGATGCTTGATGGGACGAAAATTCGTTCCCATCTAAGCCCATTTTGATGGCAAAACACCATCTGTTCCCTCATCTGATGAGCAAATTTTGCATTAAAAACACGTGTTTATATCTTTGTGACAAAAACACAGTAGGGGAACGGATGATGATGTAATCATTTGAGAAAAGTATATAAAGGAGAACAAAATGGGAACATTAAATACACCTGCTCCACTAACTCTATCCCTCTGTACACTTTGCAGGTAACGTTGAAAAGAAGCTTCCATAAACAATAAGAGGTACAACAATCAAGTGGGAAGAAACGTGCACAACAGGGAATAACGAGTTCCTATTGGATAAGAGGAAAGCAAGGCATAGGGGACTACAGAAGAAAGGCAAATCTCAACAATAAGTGTCCTATCCAAGCAACTTGCGTCCCTATGAGCACTGTTCACACCGCCTCTTTGGTGCAGTCAAGAAAACAACTCAGTGGAAATTACGAGTTTTGTCATCCACTCTTCTGCCTATAAATAGGACGTTCCAACACGAAGAAGATCATCGAATTCCTTAAGAAGAGATCACTTAGTTTATTTTATAGTTTTTACATTTCAGTTGTATAGTTTTAGCAGTAGTTAAGTGACAACAACTTCTTCTCTATTCTGTATCACCACTTGAGACTCCTCACGAGCAACAACCATATTTCTCCATTTGTACTTTGTTGTAACCTAGTTTGTTTCCAGTTAAATATATGTTTTATTTCTCTTCTATTCCACTCGTTATCTCTGAACTGGATCTCGGGTCTATGGGATTTCAGTTTAGAATAATTATGTTTAAAGTAGTAGCCATGGGCTAAGTTATATGTGGAACGAAAAAACTGTGAAGTTCTTAAAGAACTATTTTCAAAACTCTTGTACTGAAGCTTTCGTATTTCTCTGGTTAAGTGAGCTATATTCATTGTGTATCAATGGAAATTGAACACATACTGGGAAAGGAACTTTCATAAGGAAGGGATTTCAGACAGCTTAACCAGAGGGGGAAGGCAATGTTGTGGAAACAACACTGCTGGTTGCCTTTGGAATAAGGGACCACCTCGTTCACTAAAAGTCATGTGCTAAGTAACTGTTGGAGTCAAGGGAGCCATAGGAATATGGAAACTTGTGAGTCATTTAGTCCATGAGATGAGGAATCAGAGTTGGCAGTTAAAAGACCTGATCAAAACCAAAAGTGTTATGGCTTGAGTGGAGAAAATAGCTATTTAAGAATGAACCAGTGGATCCGTTCCTTCTGTTAAAAACTGTTTTTATCACTCCATATTATTGTCTCTTAAATTTTGCTATTGTTAGTTTTATTATTTTTCTTTATT
Source organism: Gastrolobium bilobum (assembly GCF_033153095.1). Taxonomy (NCBI): domain Eukaryota; kingdom Viridiplantae; phylum Streptophyta; class Magnoliopsida; order Fabales; family Fabaceae; genus Gastrolobium; species Gastrolobium bilobum. Next base: position 66,932 of record NW_026898523.1, read on the forward strand.
CAATCTTGTATCAATCATTCTCCCATGAATATTGTTGTTCCTTCTCTCAACAAGAAGGATATCATACATAACAAAGCGAAGAGCTGTTTGCTGTCAGATTGAACCTACTGTTCTTGAGGAACGTTGTCAAGACAGTAGGGAACGTTTGACCAAACAGGTCAATTACTAACTTTTTTTTTCATTTTCATTCTTTTTAAAATAGTTTAAGGTATTAATTATAGTACTATCCTCGTGGGAACGATAATCTGGGCACTAATAGTCCCATTATTACTTGATGCGTGCACTTGCGCACTTGGGTTGAAGTCAAGAGAACGAAAGTGTTTCCTCTTGATGATCTAAAGTGAGGGAACGTCTTTCATCATAATATTTTAAGCAACCAACAAGTTCACACGCCCAACAAAGCTCATCTATCTTGCTATACCATGCTCTAGGTACTTGTTTCAAGCCATATAGAGCTTTCTTGAGGCAAGTAGACCTTATCGTCCTCACCTTCTTTTACAAATCCTTTGGGCTATTCAACATAGATCTCCTCATGCAAAATACCATTAAAAAATGCAGATTTTACATCTAACCGCTAGCAAGAGTCGAATAGTGTCCATTCTAGCCACAGGTGCAAAGGTTTCAGAATAATCAACACAAAAAATTTGTGCATATCCTTTGATTACAAGTCTAGCCTTGTACTTGTTGATGGAGCCATATGCATTTAACTTGGTTCTAAACACCCACTTTACTCCAATAACTGTTCTATCCTTTGATTTGTCAACAAGCTCCCAAGTATTATTCTTTTTCATCATTAACGACTCCTCTTCCATTGACTTCTTCCATTTCTGGTCTTAAACAACTTCTTTACATCCTGCAGGTTCATAAATGGCTACATTGCATCTTTGATAAGTATTGGACAGCAACCTTGTTCCACGAATTGGTGGGTCATCTTCCAACTCTTCTTGCCACTGTTTCACTCCTTGCTCTTTGCTTATTTGGGTGAGAGGACTTGATTTCTGCTTACTCATGGATGCCTCTTGTGCTTGTGTCTAGTTCCACTTCTTATCTTCATGAAAGTAAACATCCCTACTAATAATTATCTTCCCAGTTTGAGGTTGATACACTTTGTAGGATTTGGAGGAAGAGTTGTAGCCAACAAAGATTCTTGGTTCTAATTTCTAGTCAAGTTTATCACGATTTACCTATGGAATATGAGAGAAACACATGCAACCGAACACTCTAAGAAAATTGAGTGAAGGTTTATAGCCATATCATGCCTCAAATGGAGTTTTGTCCTCCAATGCCTTTGTAGGCAGATTATTTTGCAAGAAGATAGCAGTGTTTGGTGCCTTAGCCCATAAATTCTTTGGCAACTCTTTTTCGTGATGCATACATCGAGTCATTTCCATTATGTACCTATTTCTTTGCTCACTTACTCCATTTTGTTACGGAGTGTATGGAGTAGTGAGTTGGTGTTCAATGCCAAATTCTTCACAGGAAATACTAAATTGTTTTGAAGTATACTCCTTTCCATTATCAATCGTAATGCATTGAATGCTACAACCACTCTGGTTCTCCACCGTTTTGTTGAACTTCCAAAACAGGCTAGCTACTTCTGATTTATGCTTCATGAAAAAAATCCAACACATTCTGCTAAAATCATCTATGAAAATAACATAATAACGACTACCTGCAAGTGATTGAGTTCTTTGAGGACCAGCAACATCTAAGTGGATCAACTGCAGCTTATTGGAGGCTCTCCAACTTGCCTTAGGAAATGGATTTCTGTTTTGTTTGCCAAACTGACATGCATTACAATTTGGTAAATGATCTGCAAAGGTTGGTAAATCATTTGACAGCTCCTTCTTCTTGATCAACAACATATTTGAGAGGTGACAATGGCCTAGTCTCTTGTGCCAAGTCTCAGTTACATTCTTCTTTGTGGAAACAGCAGCTTACTCCTCCTTGATTGGTTCAAATGAGAAACTCTTACCTTTCATTTTTGCTTTGATGATTTCCTTTCCATTTGCATCTAGAATAAGACAAACTTTATCTTCGAAAAGCACTTTTAATCCTTTTTCATTGAGTTGTCCAACACTTAACAAATTTGGATCAATATCAAGTACAAAAAGAACATCTGAGATTGACTTTGTACCTGAATTTGTTAGGATAGAAACATTTCATATTCCTTTTACCAAAATATGGTCGCCATTACCGATTCTGACTTTTATGATTGGTATGGATTTTAACTCCTTGAAAAGACTTCGATCATAAGTCATGTGGTTTGTACATCCACTGTCAATCAGCCAGCTCTCACTAGATTCATTGTCGGAGATACAAGTGGCTACGAATAATTGATCTTCCTCTTCTTTGTAACAGCTTGTTACGTACCGGTGTTGTTAGCATTGATTATGATATTAAGCGCAGTTACAATCACAGCAATTCATTTAAAAATGCGAGTAAACTTTTTCCTTTTCATTACGTAAGCGTTTAAAAACAATAATAAAATGTAATGACATAAGTTGTGATCATAACTTAATTCTAAATGCGGAATAAATAAAATAAAAGCCTAACTATCATACATTACATATTTTAAGCCACTAAGGGGTTCCCATAAATCCACTTAGCATAAATCTCACTGTTACGATTTTTCTATAACTGAACATGATTCAGTCTTTTGGACATTGTGCAAAATTACCAAACTATAAGACTATCATATTTTAGTATGTTATTATAGACTCAATTACCTTTCCAACAAGGTATCACACGCCTCATAAATTTCTCTCTAGCTCCGGTTATCACCGTTTGAAGTTGGACAAGCAAAATTGTCAGCCAACCCAAAAATCCGGGCTCCAAACATCTCTCACCATTTCTGTGATTCTGGACAAACCACTCATCCAATTGCTCTCCAATTTCTATAGAGAATACTAGACACCTTAAGATTTAATTTGAAATATCATGAGCTTAATTTATGCAAGAATTGAGGGAGAAAAATTTCCCCGAAGCTACTGCCTTGACAGCCCCTGCACATGGCCCCTTTTGGGAAATCTTCACTCAAACGAACCTACATGGAGCTACACAACTTCAAATATTACCAAATTTTGACACAACATTTCTGACATCTCAAGCTTTAAAATGATGTATGGCATGTCTGTATTGAACCTTTGTGGAGGGAGATATGCTCTCCCAAATTCAGCCTAAAAACTACCATTTTAGTATAAATTTTGACGGCACCTCCTTTGTTTATTTAACCTATCCCACTTTATCAAAAGTGTGTTTTAAAGCCTCAAATGGTACCTAATAGACAAGGGTGTCACACAAGACCAACAATGCCTTGGTGTTCTTACAACCCATAACAATTTACAATATCTTTGTCAACTTCACAATCCATTGTTTAACTTAGTTGAATCTTAAACTCATTACAATCACATTATCCAATTTCATGCATTCTTCTTAACAATTGACATATAAATCATAACCTAAAATAGGCCTATTTCCCTTTCATCACATACATGCTTTACAATTTTACACAAGGTCTATTATCATTACATTACAATTATCCAATGCCAAATATAACTACAATAAAGCACCTCAAAATGAATCAATACATAAATCCTAGACTTAGCCAAAATATAGCATGAACAAATACGACATGATACATATCACTAATGCAATATTCAATGTTCATGCTCTACATCTAACCTATGCCAAGTGTGACCCCAAAATACAAAATAAGCTCCAACTCCATTAGCTCAACCTGTGGGCCTCTTGCCCGTATCTCCAGTCCAGCTACAACCACCTGAAATAATGTCCCATAATGTGGAGTGAGATATACAAATATATCCCAGTAATCCAGAGGTTCTGGAGGATCACTCCGCCCAATGGCTCACTCAGGATGTAAATACAACAATGAATCATAACAACCAAAGGATATAGCAAGGGATTTAGAGAAGTAGGGATATATAAAGAGAAAACATACGATGAAGATAGAATGGTCATAGCCAAAACCACGCAACATTCGACCTACTGGCCTCGACATATAGCCTATGGGTTATCATCCAAGAATGTGTTCATGGAACATCATTCAAGGCACCCCCATCCGATACACCTGAGACATTCTTAGAGTGCTCCTCAACGAATAACAGCTCTATGGCCGCAGGCCAACTGGAACTCCCTCACTGAGACCTATAGTTCACAACGCCATATGACAATCTATCTATTGGAAAAAGATACGGTACATCCTATGTACCCAATATATATATACATATGCATGAGCATGTTATAATCACACCATTGACATACAACTTCCAACCACTATACCAATGGGCATAGTGGAGCACACACGAGGATTAATCCCAGTACCAAGAAATTACCTTCTTGAAGCTCCCAAGCTAGGTAGCTTCAATGCAAGTTACACCGTAACATAGTCCAACCAGAAATGCCTACACAACAGGTCATTCCCATATACGTTAGTACCATAAATACCACTCACTTGGTCTTTCAAGCATTCATGCAAATGTGACATAAGTACTTACCCAAATCCTTTTGTTCAAGGACCAAAGGCATTCACCAAGTTCAATCCTCAAGGATCGTGTCCGTGGGAGGAAACCTACAATGATCACACATAGGATCATCAATTCAATGGTGCTTCAAGTCAAATCACAAGACATTACACTTCCTCACTCCCACACATAGGGTTCAGCCATTAAGGCCTTAAATATTTAACCAAGTTGTTAATTTTACTTCAAAGTTCCTATGGCTTCCTAAGCCCATCACAACACCATTTCAAGTCCACAAACTCATTCAATTATAACTCAGCATCATTTTTCCTAAATTTTCCCTTTATGGCCAAAAATTACACCTAGACACAACCAATGATTTTGCTTCCAATTCACATGCATTCCACAATCACACAACCTATTTAAACTTGGTACAAACCATCATAACATCAATTATAACAATTTTGCATTATCCTTCCTCATTATCCATCATATGGCCGAATTGTACATGCCCCCCTCACCAAAGGATTTTCAATTCAATTCCACACATTCAACACACCATACAACATACAATTAACTACTACAACTACTCCACAACTCAATCTTCCAATCACACAACAATCCATTTTCACAAAGTTTCAAGTTCATCATCCAAATTTTCCTAAGTTACAATAATTTTCCTTAATAATTTTTATGAGCTCAATCATCATAAAACATCATTCTAAGACACATTTATCTAGTACATGTGGCTTTGTCCACTTAATTGTGTGGGTCCCACACGCCACCTCGCTCAATTCAAATTATTTCGAATCTCCCGCTTAAATCACCAATCTCTAAATAATTCCTAGACTATTTGTAAACTCCAAATTTTAACATTCACTAGAGTCCTTTAATTTCCCTTGAGCAGATGAATCCAGAGTTTTCTGGTCTTTTGGTAAAATCACAGTTTTAAGCTGTTATGTGCACTATGGGCACGTTTCCCCAAAAACTCTAATTTTAATCAAATTTCATCAATAATCATAAATCTTAGTCCTGTGTACCTTTTTCAACTTATTTCCAAGCCTAGAGCTCAAATTTTATTTGGCACATTTTTTGATGCAACTGTACCGCTGTATTTTTACCGGTAAAAATATTATTCATCAAATTTTCAGAAACTTGCCTAACCACTCAATTTTTCATTCTGAATCCATTTCCAAGGTTAATTTTCTTTTGAGACCTTCTACTAAAATTTCATTGTCTAGGGTTACGTATTTGGCAATTTACCATTTTACCCTTTTTACGTATTTTGACTCAAAACTCTAGATTTTCACTAATCCTACCCTTTAATCCATATTTTAATTATAATTATAGGTTTTAAAACTATGATGTGTTATATTCTTCATCAGAAACTTGAGCATCTACCTCCTACATTCGATTCTTATTTTTGCATATCACTGCCTTATACCCAAATTGACTACATTTGGAGCATTTTGCATCTGGCCTCCTCCAACATTTGAAAGGAGGGTGACCTTTCTTCCCACAATGATGACAAGGAGGACATTTCCCTTTGAAATTTCCATTCCTACTACTTGAAGAAAAAGAACCAGAATTACCTTCTTACATTTTCTTATTTTTATCAGCTTCATGATATTCTGCATGTAGAACTCCTTCTTGCCTCATGGCTCTTCTTTGCTCTTGTGCTTGCAGAGCAATCAACAATCCAGCAAGAGTGATGCTTGACATATCGTTAGTATTCTCTAAGGATGTAATTATTGCCTCAAATTTTTCAGGAACAATTACAAGGATATTTTCAACAATTCTTAACTCTAGAAGAGAAGAGTCCAGCAAACTGATCTGGCTTGCTATACTAAGAAGCCTCTCAGAATACTCCTTAATAGATTAATCATTCTTCATCTTCTGCATCTCAAAGTCATGAACTAGATTCAGCACCTGCATTCCTCGAATGCGTTCATCTCCCTTATATTCAGCCTTGAGATAATCCGATATCTCCTTTGTTGGCTTCAAAGTCATGATATGAGTGAAAATGGTGGTGAAACTGCAGCGATCAAACAGGCTTTTGCTTTTGACTTCTTCATTTTCTTCTCCTTCTGCACTTTGATTTGTGCCATGGTAGGATTAGCTGGAAGAAGCAGAATTTCATAGTCCTCTTCCACTGCTTCCCAAAGATCCAATGCCTCCAAGTAAGTCTCCATGCTTAGTTTTCTCCATCAAACACTGGCGAAGCAATTGACATAAGATTTGCTTCAGTTTCCATGGCGCCTCAAATTAACACACAGATCCCTTAGGAAGAAAGCTTTGATACTGGTTGTTGGTTTCAGAGATAAAAAAATAGAATTGAAAAATGAAGTATTGATATAGATTGATGCATGGAAATACAACTTATAAAGCAAAATAAGAATAATAATAAAAACTACTCACTACTACATAACTTCCCATTAAAGCAGAAAAGAAAACTGCCCACTACATAACTACCCTTTAAATCAAAAAAGTAAACTACCCACTACATAATAACCCATTAAAATAGAAATGAAAATTGACTCCTAAATAATTAAAAATATCAAACTGCAGTTTCTAAAGCATGATCTCTAACAAATAGCAATTCTAGTGTAAGAACCTGCACCGCTAAATCAGGAATTTAACGAGTTAAATATGATTTTAGGAAAATATTCTATAATTGATGTAGGATAATCATGGGAAAACTATAGTAATCAGTTAAAGTCGTTTTTCGGAAGAAAATAGCAAATACCGGGTATTTCACGGTATAAATGCGTACCAGTGAAGCGTCTCGAAAAAAAAATGATAATTCCTAGAAAAATGTCTAGGTTAAGAATATAAAGTTTGGTAAAAAAATAATTAGTAGAGCTATTAGAACTAATACCGATGATTTAAGTGAGAACACTTATAAATAGTTAATGACACAAAACCCTAGAGTGTTTCTAACACTTGCTAGTTTCCCCCTTTAGTGTGCATGGCTGACATGAGTGTTCCTCTAGCCTTGCCTCCATGAAAGCTTGCTATTTTCTTCATAAAACCTCATCAAGTCTTCATCTTTTTCCATTCCCACACTATAGAAACATCCCCAACCCTTTGAAGTTTAAGTTTTGTTGAAGAAAACACTACCTTGGGGGGGGGGGGGGGGGTTGATTCTGTTTTGGCATTGGGTAGAGGGCTACAACCTTTCTTCTTGGTTGTGAGTGGTTCACACAGTTATTGGAGCATCAAGGTGTCATTTTTGGTGAGGAAAGGACCAAGCTTTCCTTGCAGATTTTCGTGCACAATTGAGTAGTGGTTTGGAGCAACTTCAAAGACTCCAAAGTTACTTCATTTTTTTTTTTTTGTTTCAAAGGCCTTAAGGTAACCTTCCATCATTTCCTTTGCAAATCCTTGAAAATAACTTGTTTTGGGTAATGAAAAAGAGAAACCTTAATGATTCAAGTAAAAGATGGTTTATCTATGTTTAATCATGTGGTTTGAACTTCTGTTTGATAAAAAACCAGACCTTGAACCTTGGTGCAACATTGAACTCGCGGATTATGCAAAAAGTCTGTAGTTTTCGCGTTTCTGTTCGTATGGTAATCGATTACCTTACACATGGTAATTGATTACTGTGAAGGGTTATCGAATACCCTCTGTATGGTAATCAATTAACCATGTCAGAAAGGACCAGAAAATTATCCCTGGTGCATATGGAAGCCCCAATTAGGGTATGGTTCCCTAGGGAATCAGTGTTACAGTTGGATATGTAAATACAAATAATAAAGAGACTAAGTATGCTTTAATTATGGCTTTAGGAAGGACTTGCAGTCACTAAACAAAAAAGAGAACGTTGTCCAATTGCTATGAAATTCAGAATTATAATTAGTACTAATATCTTGATGTGAAACAGATGGCAATTGTCAGATTATGTGACTGTTGGTGTATTTGTTTATACCGAACCTTTGGATAAGGATTTTGGCACTACAGATAAGCTTTTGTGTCATCGATTTTACCCATTGTTGGATCCACCGTACCTCATGGAGGGATGATTTATATACATGATGTGTTTTTTTTGAAAATATGTGTTTATTACTTGAATAATATTTGACATGCTGTCGAGCTGTTTTGTGAGTGCAAAGGCCATATGTTATGTATGTGGGGTATTCCACCCTAGACTGTAATCCCTGAGTATGTGGGCCACATACAATAAGGTAACTCTGTGGGTGAGGTACAGGGGAGGAGCCTTGTACTGTGAGTTGTAGACGTGTGTAATCCATACCTTTTATTCTCTGGCCAGTAAGATGCATACACACATGACATGGACATATGTTGCATTGAACATATATTTGTCATTATACTGTTGTTATCATTTTTGAACTTATATTGGACATGTGAGTGAGCTTGGAGTAGAGAGATCCTTGAGGATCCCTTGCCTTACTGAGATTTCTGTTAGATATCTCACCCCGAGTGGGGCACATTTTCAGGTACAAGTACTTTTGAGGCTGAGACCTCTAGTGGCAGGAGGCCGAAGTTGAGTTGAGATGATGCATGCACCTTGCCATTTTATTTGGATATGATTCTATCTTAATGTTATATCTTTATAGTATTGTACCTGAGACATGATTTATGTTGCCTTACTTGGTGAGCATGGTGGTTGTCTATGCCACAATTGAATAAGCTGTGTTTATTTCATACTGGAGTTGTGTAATTGTATCAGGATTTGTTTGGTCTACGTGTTGTAGTTCCATGACTTACCTTATTTATGTTAATAAGGTTATTCAGTATAGTTATTTATTGCAATTTACATACAGGCGTTTTTGGAAAAGAATAAGTAAATTCACTTGGTTAATATGATAAGATTCATAATTGAATATTTTTAGCTTCCGCATATATTGAGCTGCGTGTATACCATATGTATGTTAATACAGAGGGTGTTACATCTAGCATCTAAAATGCCTTCACTGTTTGCTTTGTCTATAAGTCTATGATCCTTAAGCTCATAGTGCCTCATGTTGTAGATCCGATTGATAGACTTTCGCAGTTGGTTAAAGGTCTTCTGTAGGTGTCTGTTTTAGTTTGTTTTGTGTATTTCTTGATTTTTTTTTTGTTTAAGCCCCTCTTTGATCCAAAAAAGTCTATGAATACTGTTCAAAATCAATTTGAATAATTTTTAAAACCAGTTATTCTAATTTTTATAACTTACTATTGGAATATGCTGTGAATAGCAGAGCCAGGCTCCAATTTGAGCCTGAGCTAAAAATTTATATTTGAATTTATTTTTCTAAATTTTAGTTAATTCATATCATATAATATATTTAAATTATATTAAATACAGAGCACCTGAGCAAGCAATACTAAGAAGAGTTATAATTTTATTAAATATTTTTTAATTTTACTAAAAATATTTTTTTTTTACAAGTGGAAATTGAACACATAACCTAATACAACTTATTTAAATTTTTCACCAAAAATATTTTTACTCTTAGATAGGGCCAAGTAACATATTGTAGTCCAGGCCAAATTACAATTTTAACCTGGATCAAATTATAATTAATTATATAATTATATACAATAAGTATAATTTGATAAATTTTAACCCGAACCGAGGCTATATGTGACTCCGCCACTGATGCGTGATAGTCTACTTTTGATAAACTACATAACAATGTAACGCTATTTTTTCAAGTTGATTGAAATACATTGTGTGAATCACTTTTTATTTTGAACATTCATACGTGTTGTATATCTAAATGACAGGTTCATGCATGCACTTAGGGGTGTTCATCAACCGATCCAAACCGATTCAAACCGCGACAACCGAACCGAAAAATCGATAACCGAAAAATCAAAAACTGAAAAAAAAACCGCAAATTTTAATTGGATTGGATCGGTTTTCGGATTGGTAGATGAAAACCGATATAATCCAAACCGATCCAATATATTAATTTTTCTCTACCTACTTGGATCTTTTCCCAATCATAGCCCACAAATTTATAAATCCAAGACCCATTAACTAAATCCAAAAAAAAATCTAATCGCATCTCTTCAATAAAATTTCATCAATGTAGAGCTTCATATCTCATTGTCCAAAAAAATACTATATTATTGTTTACTGATGTTTTTGTATTTAAAAAAAAATTACAAAGCCAATATCTATAAAAAGATGTTATTTGCACAATAATCATGAAACAAATTTCATAATTTTCAAAAACCAAAAACCGATCCAATCCAAACCGAAAAAAATTGGATTGTATCGGATCAGATTTGAAAAAAATCCAAACCGAATGGATGATTACATGATCAAACCGAAGGGATTGGATCAGATGATTTTGCTTCCAAAACCGATCTCATCCAGACCGCGAACACCCCTACATGCACTATACTGCTCTCCGTTATAAAGCTAAAGCATTTTCCGGAGTAGGCCGCTACTAGGGGTGTTAACGGGCCGAGCCGAGCTTTGATCTTAACGGGCCAAGCCTGTATTTAAACGTGTCCGACTGGCCTTAGCCTGTTACCTGTTAGAATATAATATTGGCCTGTGGTCTGGTTTATTTACAAAAAAAAAAAAAAAAACCTGTGTGAAGCTGTCTTAGCCTGTTAGCATGTTAAAGAATAAAAATAAGATAACAGAATTCCACAAAAAATCAATTTCCAGATAGAAACCTTAGCTTCCAATTTGCAGCAATAATTTACAAAGTCTACAATAAATAAATAAAAAATTAAAGTGAGAGAAGGTAGATAACAGGTTATATTATCTTAGCCCATTATAAAAAAAGTGCCAACAAAAATAAAAATAAAAATAAAATGAATAAAATAAAAAATAAATTGACACAAACGAGCAGTGCACATTGGAACGAATGAGTTTTTGTGGGTTTGTTTTTGTGAAGGAGGATGAAGGATAATATAGAACAGCACTAGTAATTCCATAAATATACATAAATTCAATATATATCCAAATAGCATAATATAGAACAAAATCATTTAAAAAGTCTGTTAAACCAATAAAATGGGGTGAAATAAATTGATGAGAGAGAGTTAATACAAGTAGTATAAAAAGTATAAATAAATATTTATATACTAGGCTAGCCTGGGAGGCTCTAAGGCCGAGCTTCTGAATTAGAGCTTGAGGCCTTTTTATTAAACGAGCTTTTATACAAGTCCAAGCATGGTTCCAACACGAGCTTTTATTAAACGAGCTCAGGCCTTTACGAGCCGAGCCGAGCCAAAGGCCCCTGAAATACCTCTGACTCGTTTACCACCCCTAGCCGCTACCCACATTTGAAGCATTATTATTGCAGTTTTTTTTGTCTTGTAATTTTGTTTTTCTTGTCAATTCTACTGTCTGATATCATACACTCTTTTTTCTTCTCTGGACATAGTTCCCAATTATACTTTGGGAAATATTTATGTTACGTAACATGATATAAAAACCAATTTCTTACACTAACATCGATTATTGTGCTAACATTTCTTTTGTTTTTTATTTTTTTTCACAATGGGTCCCACCAAAGTTTGTTAGTGTAGGAAATTAGTTTCCTATCATGTTACATAACATAAGTATTTCCCTTATACTTTATTCTTAAAATGCTATGAAAACCATTTTTTTTTTAATATTTGTTCCTGCTTCCATAACATCTTAAACCCCTGAAACGCTGTAAAATTTTCACCTTGGTTAGGAATTATTTGCTACTTTATGTTCCATTAATTGTTTCTACTTCATTGCTGATATTTTGTGAAGCGAAATAATCTATACTTTAACATGCTTATGCTTTTATTCATCATTATAATAATAATATTTATGATAATAATTATTACAATTAAAATAATAATAGTTATTATTATTATTATTACCAATGTAATGGATAAAATTTAGGGGTTTACAAACAAAAATTATATATTTTTTTAGGGACATAAGTGAAAGGTTTAGTAAACTGATTTTTTTTATTTTTTTTTGAGAAAATACATTTTTTTTAGTAAATTGTTAGAAACTATTTTGAGCATACAACATATATTTTCAATATTTGATTCTACCAATAATAACTTAAAGTAATAATCACATGAGTACTTTACATAAGTTAAGGACTAAATATTGAAAGCTTGATACTAAAAGTACATGTGTAAATTTTAGATTTGTGGGGTGAGTTATGTGTACGCGAACCTTCGTGCGAATGTGATTTTATTGACAAAATTATGGGGTTTACACTCAGAGAAAAATCAGACGTATGAATAGATTGAATTAGGGAGAAGCTGTTGTTGCAACTGATATTGGGGGTTACAACCTTAGCTTCAAACTAGTATACTACTTATTTTATCCATGTAAATTTTTAAGTGACAATCATAGCTGGATTGTTCAGTTTTCCACTAGATTTTGCAATTATATTTTGCTTTTTTATTTCTTCAAGATACAAGATTGCCACCAACATAAACCCAGTACACTGAAGAAGACCGATAGAACTAGTGAGCAAAGAATCCCACAACTTAGTGTTTCTTTTATGTTCATATAGCAATCCTTCATCCCAATGATCCTTAATATATCTTACAATTCGCACCATTGCATTCCAATAATCAATACACAAAAACTGAATATACAAACTCACCACATTGATTGCTGAGTAAAAGATATAGTCTGGTTATTTTAAGGTAGTTGAGTTTTCTTTACCCCGGTTTCTTTATTTTTTACCAACCAATTCAATCCATCTTTTCATCATCAATCAAATCTTGGAAAACTCAAATAAGTTTCCCTGAAACGCAACAACACTAAATCCACTACTTCACCTTCACCAAAGTATAGGACCCCAATACAAATAATCTCCTACATATAAAACATCTATGAGCCAAAGTAAAAATATAAAAAAATGTATTAAGTTTTACTTTTTCACATTTTGAATATGTAACAGTACCAAATTTGTAAGCTACAAAATTCATACAGTATCAGAAAGAATCCCGCTGCTTTCACAATGTGATACTTTACAGTGAATAACCTGCAAATATGGCAAATCTTCACATAGACATAAAAAAAAAGAACAAATCTTTTGTTGGAATAACAATATTCTATTGTTCTTTTTAGTGGAAGGATGCAGAGGCATTCATACTTGGTTTGTATTCCCATTTTACTTTTGTGAATGACCAGAATGCCTGGTTGTTTGATTCTCAGTTTCAGATTTTGGTGTCCTTGTGATTGTATTTGAGGAATGAAGTCCTTCCAATGCTGCTAGAACATCTACCATAGGTGGTCTAAATTTGGGGTCTGTGTTCAAACATTGCAATGCAAGTGCAGCTGCAGCTTGTGCTCCTTTCTTGGAGTATTGACCACCCAACCTTGTATCCATAATTCTCAACACTCTTCTGCTATCACTCAGGAAGGGCTTTGCCCAATCCACAAGAGTTTCCTCTGAAAATCCAGGTCTATCATCTTCCACGGCACGCCTTCCTGTTAGCAACTCTAACAATACAACACCAAAGCTGTATACATCACTCCTTGGAGTCAAATGACCTGTTCAAATGAAAGCAAACTTAGCAAAATGGCAAAGACAGGGTCATGACATTCATAAAAAAATATGCGCATGATACAACTTAAATGGAAAGCTGTATGTAACAGATAGGACAACTATTGCCTGCTTTGATTAGATACTTTAAAAAAAGAGAAAATTGAACTGGTCATTAGACGAGCAAGTGATTCAACTAGAGTTACTAATGGGTTCCCAGAATTGTTAGTTGAAGGCCGCATTAATGGTTTTATATTATAATTTTTTTACACATCCTCTCACACAAGAGGCCATTGGGCATTAAGAGTGGACAATGTCCATGTCCGCTATACCTGTGCTAAAAAGCCCCATAGTATTTAAATATTTATTAATAGGGTAAGTATTGAATCCGTGACCATCTGGTTAGAACCATTTTAATACAAAAGTTTAAACTGCCGGGTGATGGTCACGTTAATGATTTCATATTATATTTTTCTTACATAGTTAAACTACAGAACCAGATCAGTTCTCAACTGGGAGTAAATTATTTACTGTTGCAGTTTTAAGCTACTAGCCTACTTCCTATTATATCTCTACTTTTAAAGATGTTAACAAGCAGCATGGAAGAACTGAGTTCATTATTTTTTATTCTAAGGAATAGAACAAGAAGTAAAGAGAGAAACAGAATGAATCCTAAATGAATTATGGAATATCAATGATCTTTAATGATTCAATATCTAGAGGTTTATATAGAATAGAATTTAAACTGACATTCCAAGTGGAAAAAAACTACTACATCAAAACAAAAGCACAAAAAACACTGTTAGGGAGCCAAAGAAGATAAGGGTGTATTGTAGGGAGAGTTATAGGAGATCTTTATTCCCACTTTCACTTGCTGAGTCAGCAGCACATATTCACCATTCAGTTTGTAGGAGAAACGGTTAAGATATGGCTGACGCGGTGCAATGATGGGAAGCTTCTAGAGCTACAATTCTGTTGCATAAAAAGGGATCATGGAAAGACATTCACCATCTTTGGGACTGGGACTTAGGCATTTGAGAGAGACCAAGAGCTCTCGAATTCTCTTGGAATATCTTTTCCTTTTTCTTGTTATTTTACAGATTTCTTCGTATCTGTTGCTGAAATCTTGCTCTGTTTTATTGTAGAGTTATATTCCAGTTGAATCAACTATTATCAATATAATTTTCCATGTCTTCTTCTTCTGTATCCTATAATTCTGGTTGGACCTTATCAAACACATTGGAAACAATTTAACTATGCTCAAATAAAACAATTGCATTTTGAGTCTTCAGGCCATTGATATTAGTCTAATAGTATGTAGAAACTTCTGGATAGTTTTGTAGAGATGAACTGGTTTGCTTTAGGTTGAATTTGATGTTTGCTCTTCTGTTTTTGGTCAATTTGAGTTTCTGCTATGGACTTCATTTTGGTTGTCTATTTTCCTATAACCAGAAGTCATTGATGACATAGGATTACCTGGGGTACTGGGTAATATATACAGGGTGGAAATCAATAGAGACCATTGTAAGACTTAATACACTAACACAAAAAAGGGCAAATCCCTATGCACGAACTCCCCGACTTATGATGATAGGGATGAGGGTTGATTGTACGCAAACTGCTAAATAATTTCATACCCAAAATGTTTTGATTTAGCTAAATGTTAAATTAGATATTTAGATCTTAACACTTTGATAAAGATAAAGGAACTATACCTGTAGCCACATACTCTGGTGCAGCATAACCTTGAGTTCCAATAACTCTGGTTGAAACGTGAGTATTATCTCCGGTAGGACCATCTCTTGCCAAGCCAAAATCAGAAAGCTTAGCATTGAAATCCTGCATATATAGCAGGCTACTCTTTCAGAATGGAAACTTACATGTAAACCACAATATGTAGTCATTACAGATTTACAAACAAACTTTTAATGTTACATACTGAATCAAGTAGAATATTGGAAGCCTTTAAATCGCGAAAGATAACATTTGCATCCAGGGAATGTAAGAATGTTAATCCTCTTGCAACACCAATTGCAATGTTGACCCGTGTAATCCAGGCAATGGGTTGAACACCTTCTGCAAAAATATAAAACAAAATTTAAGGTAAATAAATAGTAATATGGCTTATGTTAGCTCATGTACTAAGTGGATTATGGGATTTGCTGCTATAGCCAAAATCATCAAAGGATTGTGTTTTATTTAGATAAATGAAGACAGTTAAAGAGATAGAATTAGGAAATTCATAGAAAAAAAATAAAATCACTCCTCATTAAACCAAATAGAAAGGGTGCGGGTGAAGGGCAATCCTTATATGCAGCCTTACTTTGCATATTTGCAAAGAGGCTGTTTCCCAGACTAGAACCTCTAACCTTTTAGTCATAAAGGAGCAATTTTACCACAACTTAGGCTTGAAATTCAGAGAAAATAAAAACATAAAAATTTTTCAAGTTCTGTCATCCTCTGGATCAGTTTTTTGAATCACGTTCATCAACATGGTTTTAAAAATACAAAAGCAGGATCACAATGTCTTTATCATACTCTTACTTGGTGTATAAAAACTACTCAAATATCAGGAATTGGGACAAATGAGAGACCAAATATGCTTAGAGTGAAATGTACTTACTTCTAAATAAATGATTCTCCAAACTTCCTTTTTGCATAAACTCATAAACTAGAAGCCTGTTTTTACCCTCCAAACAATAACCAATAAGTTTCACCAGATTTTCATGGTGAAGCTGCCCTAGATAACTGACTTCTGCCTGCCAAAATAAGGGATGAAGAATCAGTCAATACCAAGCAAGAAAAATTAGTCAAAGGGAAAAAAAAATTGATCTATGGTTCTTGTTACACATACAAGCCATTCCTTGTGGCCTTGAAAGCTTTCTTGCTTAAGATTCTTAATGGCCACTACAATTCCACTCCCTGGTTTTGTGGGAGCATATGTGTTCTCATCAATCCATCCCTTGAAGACGCGTCCAAACCCTCCCTCTCCAATCAAATTGTCTTGCCGGAAGTTCTTAGTTGCTTCCTTTAGATCACTCAAGCTGAAGGACTTAAGGTTATTGGAGATTGATTTGGCAATATTTAACTTTGAAGTTTGGACAACAGCTTTTTGTTCAGAAGAATTTGAATGCTGCTTTGTCTTGCTTAGAGGCTTCTTGCTTCCTGTGAGAAAATGAGAGGCAAGTTAAAAGCAGCCATGAGATTTACTTTCTAAAATCTTGTACACAGCCCTGTCACATGTAACTTCTTGAAGTCAGTTAACATATAAAGTGCCCAAAAATGGTGAAAATAAGTAACATATAGCAATTTCTTTTTATTTTCATTATTGCAAAAATGCAAGAGTAAGCCTCTGTACAATCGACCTTTATCTCTACTCTCGCAAGGTGAAAAGTTTTGTACACGGGGGTTTGCCCTTTTAAGATTATTTAGGTAGTCAAACACAAGAAAAGAATGTATATACCAAGACATAGCCGCGCAAGGAAGTTCCTAATTCTAAAATCTGCAAAGAAGAGGTTTTGGGAAAATTTATTGGATTAGGTTTTATGGGGGCAATGCTGGAATAGTTCTGGTGCCTCCAATTTGTAGTTAACTTAGATTAAGATCTGTAGTGAATATATGGATACATCACAGAGTACAAGCTTTAACAATATCACAGAAAATATTGACATACATGGCTCTACTAATTTGTCTAAACTTCAAAATTCATCGACTTCATCTAGACATGCATTGACCAATTACTTATGTATCTTTTAAAATGCAAAATTGTTCAACATTCTTTGCAACCGGATTGCAAAGCAGCCTCAGAATCTTCATTCTCAAATAAATAAAATAGCCTATAATATTTTAAAGCGACATCATAGGGACAACAGTTTTAAAAACCAAAGTGAAAAAAAAAAATGAAAACATTCAGAATAACAAAGGGGAAAAATAAAATTCCCACCAAAAAAAAAGAAAAAAGAAGAAGATAAAATTCAAGCCTGGTTTGTATGACAAGTGCACTAAAGAATAAGAACAGAGATGAGGAAGAAACAAAGGAAGGGAAAAACATACATAGCTTTTATAAAGATGATTAAAATGAAGAGAAACTGACCTGCAAAATTAGAAGAAGACACATGAGCAACCGGTTTTGCACAAGTGTTTCCCATCATGAAAGGGTCTTGTTATACCAAACCAGCAAAACTCATGCACGAGAAACACAAAAGGAAGCAAAAGTGTGTGAAGAAAAAGTCTCAAAACTGCAAGTGTTTATCTGAATTATGCAAGAAGAAAGGTTCCACGGCATTGGCGTAGTTGGCTGAAGAGGCAGCGTGGTCAATTTAAAGTTGAACCAAAAAAATAATACTAATAATAAATATAATAATAATATAAGAAAAAATTATATTTACAAACTTATTTACAAAGTCTTACAAATTAGGTTATACTTCAATCAAAAATGTATAACTGGTCATATTTAAAGTAATACGTAAAAGATTTTTGTAAATGAATCATTTCTTATAATAATAATAAGAGAATAACATCTATCCTTTTAAAGGATATAAGTTTATATCCTTTTAAGTTTATATCATTTTAGATCCTAACCGTTGATTTCCGTCCATCAACGGTTATAATCTATTGGATTAAAATTATTAATTAATTAATAATAAATTTGACCCGTTAAGTTTGACCCAATAGATTATAACCGTTGATGGACGGAAATCAACAGTTAAGATCTTAAAGGATATAAATTTATATCCTTTAAAAGGATAGATGTTTTTTCCCAAAAATAATAATAATAATATTTGCTTTTGAGAACCTTCAAAGAACAAGTCGCAAGATAAAGCACTTATTGTTAATTCATGGGTCAGATTTTGACTACATGAAGTCATGTTATTATATTCAAACATTGTGACGTGGAAAAACTTTGAAAAAAAAAGGTTTTTGGTTTATGATTTTGGGTTCGTTTTTTTTGCAGTTACTGCACAGTAAATTCAATATGACATCGTTTTAGAGAAAAAATTATGGTATTTTTATAATTTTAATTTATTTCAGGATTATTATAGTCTGTATAATTATAATTTTTTAATTTTTCAATCTCAAAATGATGTCATTTTGAAAATAAATACAGATAACTTATCTACATTAATTGCATGAATATTTTTGTGTATGATTATTTGGACTTTTGTTGAGATTAGGATTGGATTTTGACATGCATATTGTATGTACGGGAATAAATCAACAATGTTAGTAGCACAAGAAAATGAATAATATAAAATAAAAGAAGAAAATTATATGTGATAGATTATTTTACTTATTTTTTTTTGTCTATTTTTGTCTATCATTCTAAAATATTATTAGATCAGAATCTTAATTAATATTTTTTTTTTCTCTTGAGATTTTGATCTAATAGTATTGGAGAGTGATAGACAAATACAGGTAAAAAAATATAGATAAAATAACTTCTCCCAAATTATATTTACCACCGTTTTTTTCATATAACTTTTTATTATCACTCTTTGGTTGATATTAAATAAGAGCCGATAATTATTTTTTATCCAACAATTATAAAAATATTTATAAAAAATTATAAGATTATAAATATAACCTGATTCAAAATAAAATAAAATAAAAAAATTTAACCATGCGGTGGCTAGTTGCAGGCGGCGGCATATTTATTTTGGTAAGCGGCGGCGGCATATTAATTTAAGCGGAGAGCGTGCTTCCACTCTCTTTCTTTGGTTTCTGTATTCCACATTTTCTTCCATTGACCAGAAACAGTTACATATTCATAGCGTCAGCAAAGTGTCACATAAAAGATTATTTTGAATTAATTATAATTAATCAATTCTCTTGATGAATTATTAACATGAATAGTAGTATCTAATAATTGAAACATTTTATTTTTATATTTGAAAAACACGAATAAGACGGATATTAATTAGTAAGAATTAAATATTAAAGTTCTTGAGAAAAATTAATGCGGTCAATACTTGTGATTCTTAAGAGGCCGTTTGGTAGTCGACTCTTTTTACAATTCTCGGAAAAGCTTGGTTCGACATAAATAAAACCCGCATTTGGTATACACAAAAGTAAATTATTCTAGAGTACAAAAAATTTCCGTGAAAACATGTTGTGTTATGTACAGTGCTAAATGCAAATGTGAAAGTTCATAGAAAACATGGAACTATTTCGGTCCCGAGAAAATATTGGTAGAGGAGCGAAAATATTGACTAAAATAACCTTTATTTTGGTACGATCTGTGTCAAAATATTGACTAAAATTGTTGTCGACCAGCCTTTTCCAATGTATCTCACAGCAAACCCTTTTCGTTTTCAAAACCACAATATAATATTACAAACAAATGTAAATCTGAAGTTATTTTGGTAAAATACTTTCACTTTCCCACAAATATTTCACAACTAACTAAACACACATTCAGTAAAATTAACCATAAATTTCCAGAAAAATTTTACCATACCAAACACCTTTTACTAATATTTCGGAAAATATATATTCTGGAAAATAATTATTATTTTTCAGATAAATAAAAATTTCTCCTCTACCAAACGCTGCATAAATATGAAAGTAACATTTTTATGTTCTCGTATATTAACATGTGCACCAGCGAATTTCTTTATGTTTGAATTTGAAATATTAGTGTTTCAGAAATTCTTGTGGACTGTTAAAAAAAAAAACTATTAATAACTTAGTTTTCGTGGTGAGAAATTTATTCTGGTAATTAAAGGTTTAGAGTTTAATTATTAGAAGTAGGTTATATTTATAAATTTTTTGACTTATTATTTTTTAATAAATTATAATCGTTAAATTAACGGGAATCAACGTTAAGATTTAGTTATAAGAGTTGGTAAATAATTTAATTACTTTATAAATATAATCCTTCCCTAATTATTAATAATAAAAATATGTATGAGTTCAAGTGGCCAACGGTGTCAAATCCGGATTAATTAGATTTTCGATAAACCAGTAAAAAAAAAAAAAACATACTCAATCCGCTGAGAATATGTAAATGCCGATATTGTACATGTATTGGATTAAACTTAAAAGTCTCAAGGGAAATAGAGAAAGGAAAGATTTAATAAATTTATATAAGGAATGAGTACAAGCTCATTGACATATTTTGCAATATGTTGGTGTAAAGTCGCTATCCGCATTTAACTTTAATTATTATAGGCATAAAGCAAATAATAGTTGGGAAAATGCTTCTTTTGTACCTGAAATTTAAGACTTGCTATTGGTTTGAGCAGAAGGGCTTGACCTCTTTAGATTATGTGATATTGGATCGGAATTATAAGATTCTGAAAAACAAATATCATCAAGAAAGTCTTACGAGCTTGTTATTTTTTTTTGTTAATTTATAATTATTCCTTTGTTTACATTAGTGGATAGATTTTAGTACTAAATAGTTGGTGGATAACTGTTAGTAGTGGGTAATTTGAAAGATACAAGTTTGCTGTAGTAGATATCTAGTTTTCAAATGTTGTAACTTCTATTAAAATTTCCACTCAATGAATAAAGAAATGATGAGAAAGATTATTTGAAAAAGCACATGTACAAGATGTCAAGCTTTCTCATCAAAGCTATTCTTCTATTTGTTATTTTTCTCTTGCTATTTTTTGCTAAGATAGGTAAATAAAGGTCAAAATAAGCCCCTGTATGAACCACAAAGAGTTTTCATTTTTGATGTCTAATTATATTTAGGAGATTGATCATTCACTTATGAGTTTAAAGTATAGACTCACTTATGGAATTAGTCACTCACTACTTAAGAGTTGTTGGCCTAGTGGCATCCCAACTAGATCTCGGAATTTAACCTGTCCAAAGAATAATGGATTTGATTCTTAAGAGTCACAACTCTTAAAAAGGGTGGAGACATTCAAACTCAAAACTGGATTAGTCGAGCCTGTTGGGTTTTGCATATCAATTCGTATCTGCCAATCAAGCACAAATTAGTTCAATTTCAACAAATTAGGTCCCTATATGCCCTAAGTGAAAGTGAGAAAAGGTGGAATCTTTATCAGATCAAGAGCACCAAGGCATGGTAAGATGTGAACTTTTCATGTTCGTAATAAAAAAAGATGCAAGCTTTGCATTGACTATGCATTCCCATAAAAACCAAAACTCAATAGAATTCGTGGGAAGGTGTAAAGCTCATACATTTGGCACTTTAACCCAAGAAAAAATGTCTTGCATGGTTGAATTTTTTCAAGCCACTCTGATGGTGATTTACATAGTCTCTGTAACGGCAACGTAGAATGTTTCACTCGTAGGATCGAATCTCTCCAACCCCCTCAAACAATCATCCACACAATCTCTGCAATGGCAACGAAGAACGCTTCTTCCTCTTGACTCTTACAACCTAGACTGCTTGCTAGGCTATGGAATAAGGTAAGAGCTCAAGTGTTTTGGGTGAGAGAGAGAGAGAAAGAGATAAGGAAGTGCAGAGATTAAGGTTTCTACAAAAACCTTATAATTGTACCTCGTACACAAGGATCACTCAATAAATCACATATCAAATGAGTGTCCAACGGAACTCCTCAGAGGCAACCTCTTCGAATATATCCCCTCCAGGGATAGTCCATAAATATATTGATGGCCAATAACCCACTCAATCAATTCAGTTCACCAAGCTATATTATTACACATCATTACAACATTTAGTAGTATAAAACACACTTCATACATTAGATTATACAATTACAACAATTTAAACACACATTACCATACTCTAGAATATACAATCACATATAATCAGTCTCAATTACAAAAGTCACACTTGACTTTTGTAACTTATTACCTCATTCTATTTTCTAGGATAACACCATTATTCCTATCACAAATATGAGTTCGCACAATGTTCAAGCAGGAACAACCGAAAATTTCATTCATCAATCAATATGCATCGAACAAACATCTATACATATATAATGCACTATTTTCATTTCAAAAAATTACAAACACTATATCACAAAACTATTACTATTCAATCACAAACACATTTATGAGACTCAACTAAAGCATATCAACCATCTTCTTTACATAGTCACTCGAATATCCTATATCATATGTCCTTATTCTCCTAAAATGACTCACTTTAATCCTAGCATGGATATTAATTTAACGTCTTATGTCATTTTTTTGCATATAATATTTCTAATTCAAGGAAGTCGTCATAATGTATCCTGGTGTTTATCTTGATCCTACAATCACCATACTAAAGAATGAGTCAGCCAAACTTATACTCTGTATCTAGCAGTGCAATATCATGTCAAACAGTAAGAATCACTAAGCAGGACACTTCCCTCAATCTATTCTACCAGGATTTTTTCGTTGAAAGTGCTCTGATACCATAAAATATAACACCCTGTTTCGAACCGGTCTATTATCATTAAATAGTATTAAGCACAGCTTAATCATAAATACTAACAGCAAAAAATAACGTCAAAATTTCTAAGTTGGAATGTGGATAAACTTTTTCCATTCTACAATCATTGGTAATTATTACTTGTATGTCAAGTTAATAACATTATGCATTACTCATTCCCCAATTATCTCGTTTATTAATTACATTCTTGCTTCATTAACATTACTGGAACTACGTACTATGAGAGAACGTTCTCAAACGTATTGTCTCAACAATTACACACACCAAGACATCTAATCACATCTAGATTATTCATTTTAACTACTCTCATTTTCCTTAACATTTATTAAGGCAACATCACTCCTTAGAAATGGATTTAAGCCTTCTATATGTGCCTCTAATTTACTCTTTAACAATTTCTATCATTTCTTGTAAAATCTTACAAATTTCTATCATTACTTAGTCATTAATTTAGGTATATGAACCCTAGGTACCTTACCTAACCATATTCACACATTTTGTAGTACCTAAATTATCATCAACGTAATGAAGCATATCATAACATTATATGACCAACTATAAATACTCCATAACATAAACTAATACATGTTTGCTAACATAATTAAGCTATCTTGTTCAAGAAAGCATAGACAACCCTTATACTCTTCACAAATACAAACATAACATAACATGTCAAATGGTAATCATGCCTCATAGGAATACATAAACAATATATCACCACAATGCATGTATCATATCTATAATCTCTAAGTCGGCCTCTTGCCTCAAGATGCTTTTATCTCATGGATCTCAACACCTAAAAAATATTCCCAAAACTGGGTGAGATAACAATATCAGTAAACTAGAGGTTCACGAAGGATTACTCTGCCCCCAAGTTCACATTAAACAATAACATGGTAGAATTATGTAATCATCATAAAGCAGTGCATTAATAATAAACAGTATAATGCATCATCACGTAATCCTCATGCAGGTGCAATGATAAATCCTACTGGCCAAAGACATATCATATGATTTACGCAACATCTTGCTACAAATAAGTATCGGGATTCCCCCAATAGCCTACACTAGGCATTCCCAATCTCATGATGCCACACTCATAGCGCACCACCTAGGACGATAACACATTAACATGCATTCATATGACTGCATTACATCAATATCTCAAGTTATAATCAATAATCATATGTATAATATCTCAAGTTAACAAAGCAGTCACATACGTGCATAATATCTCAGTTTAACAAGGCAGTAATATATCATACATACAACCAAGCATCCTCCCATGGAGTTTTGGTAGAACAAACAGATGATTAACCTTGAGAACTGAAAGCTTACCTATATTGTTAGTATGTAAGTGTCCTAGAGACAATCTGAGAGTCAGATGGACCCATGTACTTCTTTATTGTTATGAATAAATTTTATGAATAAAAGCATTCTTTATCTTGTTTTATATTGCATGTCTCACATATTGAATATGAGTAACTGGATAAAGCCTTTTGAATGGAACATGTGTCATATTGAGGATCTGTTATAAGGATCACGATCCTGAGGGCTCAATGACACTACACGTCCATTGCCAGAAATATGTTCCTAGTCTAGAGATACCGATAATGGGCATTGGTGATCTCTGATAAGACTAGCACAACTCAGCTACTTGCATGGAGATGCAAGGTAGAGTCCTCATGAGCTACACACATGGAGATGTCTTAGCTTACTCGTGGGTGGACCTATTGGAGAATAGCTCGCACTGAATTGACCCACAAAAAGATACTTCAAGGAAATCTCACAGATAGTATCAATAGGTAATGTCTCTTATTATTTGGGTGTGTCTTTCCTTAGACCTAACATTGTCATATAGACTTGTGCTATGGAAAGATTACTTTGATTGTATACCTTGTCTGCCTAAAACATGGAGACTCATAGGTATACACTTGGGCATGCCCAAAGGACTCAGGGTTAGTGTGACAAGCTAAAGGAATTCGTCAATCTCTGTGAGAGATTAGGTTATCTGTAGATCGGTAAAACTGGGATGACATTTATGGGACTCAAGAATCTATGCATAGTAAAGGAGTCATGAGATGGCCCGCTCTTTAGAGTCCGTAGATGAAGATTCCTTGTTTCGGCAAAAGCTAACCCTAGACCGCAAGGGTTGATACATTTTCCTTAACCTAGGTTGTAACAGACCGTTGTACACTGGAATTGTTAACATTGATTATGATATTAAGTGCAGTTACAATCACATCAGTTCATTTAAAAATGCAAGTAAACTTTTTTCTTTTCATTATTTAAGCATTTAAAATA
This sequence comes from Gastrolobium bilobum, assembly GCF_033153095.1. Taxonomy (NCBI): domain Eukaryota; kingdom Viridiplantae; phylum Streptophyta; class Magnoliopsida; order Fabales; family Fabaceae; genus Gastrolobium; species Gastrolobium bilobum. The sequence goes on from NW_026898523.1 coordinate 92,560, forward strand.
ACAATAAAACGTAATAACAAAAGTTGTGATCACAACTGAAATCTAAACACGGAATAAATAAAATAAATGCCTAACTACCATCCATTGCTTATCTTAAGCCACTAAAGGGTTCCCATAAACCCACTTAATATAATTCTCACTTTACGATTTTTACACAACTGAACATGGTTCAGTTTTTTGAACATTGTGCGTGATTTAGTGGTTACAAGCCTCTAATATTTTAGTATGTTATTCTAGACTCAATTACCTTTCCAAAAAGGTATCACACTCTCAATAAAGTTTTCATTTGCTCCGGTTATCACATTTTGAAGTTGGATAAGAAAAGCTGTCAGCCAACCCTAAATAGGGCACCAAACATGCCCTACCGTTTCTGCGATTCTGAACAAAACACTCAACCCATTGCTCTCAAATTTTATAAAGTAAACTAGACACCTTTAGATTTAATTTGACATATCATGAGCCTAATTCGATCAAGAATTGAGAGAGAACTAATTTTGCAAACCAGTGACCCGACAGCCCCCATGTGCAGGGCCATCAGGGCAGTCTCCACTCAAACGCGTCTCCAGGGATCTACACAACCTCAAATGCTACCAAATTTTGAAAAAATATAGTTGACATCTCAAGATTCAAAATGATATATGGCACGTCCGTATTGGACCTCTATGAAGGTAGATATGCTCTCCTAAAGTTAGCCTAAAAACTATCATTTTAGTATAAATTTCGACGGCACCTCCTTTGTTTATTCAACCTATCCCACTTTATCAAAAGTGTGTTGTTATGCCTCAAGGGCACCTAATAGACAAGGGTGGCACTCAAGGACCAACAATGTCTTGGTTCTCTTACAACCCACAACAATCTATATCATTTTCCTCAATTTACAATTCAATACTTAACTTTATCGAAACTTAAACTCATTACAATCACATTATCCAATTGCATGCATTCTTAACAATTTGCATATAAATCATAACCTAAAATGGGCTTATTTCCCTTTCATCACATACATTCTTTAAATATCACACGAATTCCATAATTTTACAATTTACTATTCTCCCAAATGGTAAACATAATTACAACAAAGTACCTCACAATACAACAAAATTTATCATCAACTAGACTTAGGCAAAATATGGCATGAACAAATATGACAAGATGCATAATCCTAAAGCAATATACAATGTTCATGCCTAAGTCTAGCCTATGCCAAAAGTGCCCTCAAAATGAAAAAAGTCCTCTAACTCCGTAAGCTCATCCTGTGGGCCTCTTGCCCATGGCTCCCGACCCTCTACAACCACTTGAAATAATGTCCCAAACACGGGGTGAGATATACAAATATATCTCAGTAACCCAGAGGTTCTGGAGATCACTCCGTCCAATGGCTCACTCAGATGTAAATGTGCAATAATGAATTATAAGAATCAAAACGGGATATAACAAGGGATTTAGAGAAGTAGGGGAGTATACAAGAAAATATACGATGAAGCTGGAATGGTCATAGCCAAAATCACGCAACATCCGGCTTATTGGTCTCGGCATATAGCCTACGGGCTCTCATCCAAGGAGATGTTCCCAGAATATCAACCAAGGCACCCACCACCAATACACCTGAGACATTCCTAGAGTGCTCCTCAACGAATAACAGCTCTATGACCTCAGGTCAACTGGAACTCCCTCACGGAGTCCTATCCAGTAGAAGTCTGTAACGCCCGAAGGCAAATCTACTGGCCAGAGATACGGTACATCCTATGTACCCCATATATACACAAATGCATGAGCATGTTATAATTACACTATTGACATACAACCTCTAACCACTACCCCTAAGGGGCATGGTGGAGTACACACGGAGATTAACCCCAGTACCAAGAGATTACCTTATTGAAGCTCCCAAGCTAGGTAGCTTCAATGCAAGTTTTACCGTAGCTTCGTCCACTTAGAAATTCCATAATCCCTTTGGTCAAGGACCAAAGGCAATCCACCAAACTCAATCCTCTAGGATCACGTCCGTGGCGTGGGAGGCAACTTACAACGATCAACATAGGATCATCAATTCAATTGTTACACAAGTCAAAATGCAAATAATACATTACCCTCCCATACATTAGACCTTTCGGCCATTTAGGCCTTTTTTGTACAATTCATGTTGCACATTTCTTTTTAACAATCTTATTGTACCTTTAGCCAATTTCCACACAATACACATCTCCCAATTGCATAACTTTATAACTTAACATCATTTTCCCTAATTTCCCCAACAAGGTTGTGGTTTATGCAGTAATAAGGCTAGGGTTATTCCTTGTAATTTCAATGTTCAATACACCTTATTAGGTCTACATTAGTTCATTCACATACCAACTAACTCAATTATCCAACTTAATAATTCAATTGTACAATTTTCACCTCAAGTCCCATATATGGCCGAATCCATGACACCTAAATACCAAGGGATTTTTCTCTCAAATTTAATGCATCACACACTTATGCAACCCACTCAAACTTAGCTCCAATCCTCACAACACCAATTATATGAGTTTCACATCATCCTTCCTTATTTCCCCTCACTTGGCCGAATTATGCATGCATGTATACCCAATTTAATTTCACACTTCTACACATCTTACAATCCTATAATTAACCCATACAATTACTCCACAACTCAATTACACAATCACAACACAATTCCAATTCATAAAGTCTTGCATATTAACCCCAAAATTTGCCTAAGTTATCATACTTTTTATCAATAATTTTTATGAGCTCAATCATCATAAAACATTATTCTAAGACACTTTTATCTACTACACATTTTCAATTTGAAGTCTCCAACCACATCAATCACACAACACATGCTCTAGGTTCATGAAATTCAATCCAATAATTTATCCAATGAAATGTGTTGAAACTTACCAAGGATTAAGGCCTAAGACTCATCTAAGAGATATCCAAGCAGTGGCTTAATCAAACAACCCAAGAACACCAAATTTCCTCACCAAATTCACGGCAATGGGTCTCATTTTTCTCCCAAACTAGTGGGTTTCAAGCCTTGAGAGTAGCATGGTTGGGTTTAGAAGGTATTTTACTTGAAGTTTGATGTAAGACTTTGTTGATTTTGGTGGAGGAATTTTCAAGAACTAAGCTTCAAAATTTTCGCTCCATTTTCTTCCATGGCCGCGGGTTTGGCTGAATGAGGAGGGAGGAAGATGATGCTTTCTGATTTAGCATATGTGTACATTGACTCACATAAGTGAGGTGGGTCCCACACGCCACCTCTCTTAATTCAAATTAATTCAAATATCCCGCTTAAACCACTAAACTCTAATTAATTCCTAAACTATTTAGAAACTACAAATTTTAACATTCACCATTGTCCTTGATAAGATGAATTCGGACTTTCCTAGTCGTTCCGTAAAATCACAGTTTTAAGCTGTTATGTGCACTATGGGCACACTTCCCCAAAAATCTTAATTTCAATCAATTTTCATCAAAAAATCATAAATCTCAGTCCTATATATCATTTCCAACTTATTTCCAAACCTAAAGCTCAAAATTTATTCAGAACGCTTTACGGTGCGGCTGTAGCGCTATATTTTTACCCGGTAAAAACACTATTTATCAAATTTGCATAAACTTTCCTAACCACTCAATTTTTTTATTCTGAATCCATTTCCAAGGTTATTTTTTCCATTTGAGACCTTATACTCACATTTCATTTCCTAGGGTTACGTGTTTGACAATTAATCGTTTTACCCTATTTATGTATTTTATCTCCAAATTCAGGATTTTCACTAATCCTACCCTTTAATCCATATTTTAAATATAATTATATATTTTAGAATTACGAGGTGTTATATTCACCCCTCATTTTTGAAAAATTTTCATTAGCATCGTACCGGTCCACTAACTCGGGATATAGCCGAAGAATCTCATCCTCCCTTTCTTAAGTAGCCTCCTCAGGTGTGCGTCTTTACCACTTTACTTTCATCACAGGCATAACCTTGTTTGCAGTATCCATCCTTCCCCTATCCATCATAACCACTTGTCAATTCAGGTGATGTGGCTTTTTAGTTCACCATAGTTAAATTTTCCATATGGCCAATGTCATACCTTGAGTTACACTTTCATTGTTTTATAGGCAGTAATATAGTTAAATTACAAGTTTGTTTGCCTAACCTCACTTCATTTTCCTTTTTATCTATTTCTTTGACCCAAGGCCGTTCACAATAGCCTCAAACAGTTTCCAAGTATATTTACCGATCACTTCTTGAACATTTTCAACTCACACTTTCTTTAGTACTTTAATCATTTTGCTGCTAATACTGTTTCAACAACACCCTAATATACCAGTCCTTTCCACTAATAATACTTATCTTACAATTTCGTTAATGCCTTAGCTTTTCCACAAGCATATACCTTCTAATTTCAACGGTACTCTACAGTACCCAATAACCCACTCACAGTGAGGTCCATATTCAGTTGCTTTACTTAACTATGTCACATGTCTCCACATCTTCTAAGATAATTACAACTAGATTTTTCTCTTCGTGATACGAGGACTAACAACCCTCATCATAGTTTATTCCTCATGCCAGTCATTTCGAGGCCTTCATCCCCAAATCCATTCATGAAATTTTCCATACACCAGGTCGTATGTATAATTTACATCGATCATTCATTTGTCTATCAACTTAGCTATCTCAAGGTCTAAACACAAAATCCATCAATGACTTCTGCATCAAAGGCCTCGTGCCTAAGATTTTCACTAACTAACCATTTTTACTTATCATTCGATGCCAAGGTTGTAAATTCAACATATGTTTCACTTATTTATACCTCAATTTCATAATCATCTACATTTGATCATGGATGTCCATCTCAGTATACAATTTCATATTTCTTACACATAAGTCCCATCACACTGGGATTTTTTTTCAAACATAACCATTTAATAATATGGAACTAATTTCATCCTTAAACAAAAATCTAAAATTCTATCTATATATTGTATCTCCAAATGAAATATTTCTCCCCCACCAAGCACGTATAAATATACAATATTGTAAGTCACTCTACCGAGCTATCAACCTTTCTTTAGTCAAGACAATTTAAGTTACGGTCATTATTAGTCATCGTTACTTGACCCCATCACAACTAACTTCTTATGACAGGCCATCAGGCCACCATCTTTACTCAACATTTCTTCATCACTAGTCTTCCTAGCATAACATTTACTCAATCCATCAGTATTAACAAGTTACTATTCCTTTCCATAGGGCAAGAATCCCCAATAAACTTCAAAATATCATGTGAAACCCAAAATCCATCACACACACACACACACACACACACACACACCCACCCCACCGAGTGCGCTGAAATCACACCTTAAAATACCTTCCCCTGACGCATCCCATCTTATATTCAATTTGATATATTACTGTTCACTTAAAATTACTTGAGATCACATCTTGCGTTCTTCACACGGCACAATCTCTGTTGTGCAGTAACATAAGGCATCTCACCTGTACTAGCAGTCACATCAATACAGGATACTTCCTTGTATCCAAGTCCTTATAGAAGATAACAATAGTCTTCGGGAACATAATCCGCGCAGAGATAAGAAGAGTCTCCGGGAATATAATCCGCGCAGAGATAAGAAGAGTCTCCGGGAATATAATCCGCACAGAGGTAACAAGAGTCTCCACGAACATAATCCGCACAGAGATAGCCATAGTCTCCAGGCACATAAGCCGCACAGAGATAACCATACTCTCCGGGCACATAAGCCACACAGAGATAGTAGTATCAAGTCATATAACGTGCACCCAGTGCATAAGGGAATTCATATTTATGATGTATCCGTATATAACGGCAAAACGTGTACCCAGTACACTCCAGATCACACATGGACCCAGTCCATTTGGTGTCTGTATAATATCCGTATATAGCGACAAAATGTGTTTTGTATATCCATATGGGAAGTTCACTCCTTTGAAGTTCGTTCTTCCCACTGCACTTTGACCATGGGAATGATCTTGCTTATTAGTTTCTTCTCACCACGATCAAGTATCTTGAGTGGTCCTACGGGAGTCTTTAAATTCTCCCGAATTTTCACATCATCGGGTTGCACAATATGCGAAGGATTCGCTATATACCTTTGTAACTGAGACACGTGAAACACATCATGGATGTTGGCCAAGTTCGGAGGCAAGGCAAGCCGGTAGGCAACAGAGCCTACCCTACCAAGTATTTGGTTTGGCCCAATGAATCTCGGGCTAAGCTTCCTCACTTAGAGGGCTTGACCAACACCGGTGACAGGTGAAAGTCTCACAAACACGTGTTCACCCTCACTGAACTCCAATGGTCTATGCTTATTGTCATAGTAACTCTTCTGACGGTTCTGTGCTTGCTTCAGCTTCTCTCTGATTATCTGGATCTGTCGGGTAGTATCTTGGACAAAGTCCAAACCAAATAACTCATGATCCCCAACCTCGGACCAATAGGTAGGATTCCTACACCTCCTACCATATAGTGCCTTGTAGGGTCAGGCTAGCATGAAAACTGTTGTTGTACGAAAACTCAACCAATTGTAGGTATTGTTCCCATGCTGAGCTCTGCTCTAAAGTGCAAGCCCTCAACATGTCCTCCAGTGTCTGGATGGTCCTAACAGTCTGTCCATCAGTCCGAGGGTGATAGGTTGTACTCAATCTCAACTGAGTACCAAAAGCTTCCTACAGTGCCTCCTAGAACCGAGATGTGAACTTCGGGTCCCTATCACTAATGATACTCTCGGGCACCCCGTGAAGCCTCACAATCTCGCGAACATATATCTTGGCCAACTACTCTGTAGTGAAGCTCACCCTCACTGGAAGAAAATCGGCAGATTTGGTCAATTTATTCCCAGTGACCCAAATAGAGTCACAACCAGCCTGAGTCTTAGGCAATCCCACCACGAAGTCCATGAAAATGTTCTCTCGCTTCCACTATGGAATCTCAAGAGGTTGAAGCTTACCAGACGATTTATGGTGCTCAATCTTCACTTTTTGGCATATTAAACACTTGGACACATAAACTACTATATCCTTCTTCATGCCCGGCCACCAGAAGTTTCTCCTCAAATCCTGGTACATCTTTGTAACCCAGGGTGGATAGTGAATCGGCCTTTATGAGCCTCGGACATCACCTCCTCTATCAACGGACCTCTAGGTACCATAATCCTTTTATGAAACATTAACAATCCCTAATCATTTCAAGACACACCTCTTGGTTTTTCACATAGTCAAGGCATTTCCTTTCCACTTGTACCGCTTTGATCTTATCCATCAGCTCATTTTCAACTCTAACAGTTTCCATCTCCAAAAGTACACCCCAAACAAAGAGGTCACTATCAAGTCTCGGAACTTCTCAATCACATCAAAATCATTAATCATCAAGCTGGATAGACTAACGGATTTCTGACTCAAAGCATCAGCTACCACATTGGCCTTGCTTGGGTGGTACTTCAACTCAAAGTCGTAGTCCTTAAGAAATTCCATCCATCTTCTTTGTCTCATATTCAGCTCCTTATGGTAAAAAAGATACTTCAAACTCTTATGATCGCTAAACACCAAAACTTCATTCCATACAGATAATGCCTCCAAATTTTTAAAGGCAAAAACAATAGCAGCCAACTCCAAATCATGAGTCGGGTAGTTCTCCTCATGAGGCTTTAACTACCTCGAAGCATAAGCAACAACTCTGCAAGTCTGCATCAACACACAACCTATCCCCTTCTTGAAAGTGTCACAATATAGCTCAAACTGCTCCGCAGGATCAGGAAAGATCAACACTGATGCAGTTGTCAACCTTTCCTTCAACTTCTGAAAGCATTCCTCACACTCGTGAGTCCACACAAATGGAGCCTCCTTCCAGGTAAAACGTGTCAGTGGTAACACCATCTTGGTGAATCCTTCACTGAACCTCCTATAGTAGCCTGGCAAACCCAAGAAACTCCTCACTTCTGTAACTGTTTTGGGTCTCTCCCAATCCAATACTGCGTCTATTTTGTTTGGGTATATTGCTACTCCTCTTGCACTAATCACATGCCTAAGAAATTTCACTGAATTGAGCCAAAACTCACACTTTGAAGGCTTTGCATAAAGTTTCTTCTCCTTCAGTACCTGCAGTACAATCCTCAAGTGCTCCTCATGCTCTTCCTCGCTCTGGGAGTAAATCAATATATCATTAATGAAGACAATCACAAAACAATCCAAGTACGGCCGGAAAATACGGTTATGTAATCCATGAATACTGCCGAAGCATTCACGAGTCCAAACGGGATCACCAAATACTCATAATGACCATATCTCGAACGAAATGCGGTCTTGTGAATATCCTCCGGCTTAACACGGATCTGATGGTATCCAGACCGAAGATCAATCTTCGAGTACACGCAAGCACCCCTAAGTTGATCCAAAAGATCATCAATACGTGGGAGACGATACTTGTTCTTGATTGTCACCTTGTTTAACTGCCTGTAATTGGTGCACAATCGCATGGTCCCATATTTCTTCTTGACAAAAATGACTGGTGCTCCCCAAGGAGACACACTAGGTCTGATGAAGTTCTTCGCAGAAAGATCCTCAATATGCTTATTCCATTCCGCGAACTCAGGTGGAGACATCCGGTATAGAGCTAATGAAATATGCCCCACACCAGGTAAAAGATCAATGGAGAACTCTATCTTCTGCTGTGGCAGAAATTCAGGAATCTCAAGAAACACCTCAAGGAATTCCCTCACCACAGGAATGCCGATAATATCCTCCTGTGTCCCGCTCACCAAACCTCTCAACATGACATAGCCATATGCCCCTGCTTTCAAGACCTTTCTCTCCTGAAGCACTGATAAATAAGGAGAAGAACTGGTGGGGGAATCACAAGGAGACATCACCACTTTCTTTGCACAACAATCAATCATCTCACAATTCCTGGACAACCAGTCCATACCCAAAATGATCTCAAGTTTGACCATGGGTAGGCAAATGAGATCTGTTAAATAATCTCGATCGTCTAGTCGAAATGCCACGTCCTGATAAATAGATGAAGCGTCGCATTTCACCCCAGTAGCGGTGGTAACCCTCAATGGTGGAGAAAGCTCATACATGGGCAAATCTAGCCTCATAGCAATCAGATCCGCAATAAAGGAATGCGTGGCCACATAGTCAAACAACACATCTATGTCACAACCACCAATGGAAACAATACCTTTCACAAGGTTCAGAGCTCTATCCGACTGCTAGCAATCAAGAGTGTACACACGTCCTGTGACTGGTGGTACAATGGATGTCATTGTAGATGGAATAAGAACCATCCGTAGAGGGGCTGCCTGAACCGCTGCAACCCTAGCAACCGACGAGGAACAATCTCTGGCATAGTGGCCCTCCTTGCCACACTTAAAACAAATAACCTGGCTGGTGGAACAAGGCCCAACATGCGATCTCCCACACTCGGTACATCTGGGAATGGTGGGAGGTCTAGTTGTACTCCTCTATTGAGTAGATATCTTCTTGAACTAGTTAGGCAGTTGTCTGGCAGAGAACTGCTTCCCTTTTCCTTTCCCCCAAATCTCCTGTCTCTCCATGTAGTGGAACCACTAGCTCCCTTTGCCTCTGGCTCTCCAGTCTTCCTCTTCTTGTTTGTCACACAAACATCCTCTATATCCGTGCACTTCTGGATCAAAGTACCAAAATCTTTGGAGGCAGCTCCGCTATCTGATCCGCTATCTCCCTTTAATTCCCCTACGGAACTTAGCAGCCAAAAAAGCAGGTGTAGGCATAGAAATCTGAAAATGGATAAATTTGGCCAGTTCATTGAACTAAGCCAAGTATTCATCTATGGTCATAAAGCCTTGCACCAAGCGCTCAAACTCTCCTTGCTTCCTCTCCTGAGCATCATATAGAAAATATCTCCCAAGGAACAGCTCCTCAAAGAATGGCCAAGTAATCACATAACCCTGCATCTCATACACCTGAGAGGTGTTCATCCACTACTCATATGCATCTCCCTCAAGCATGTAAGTAGCAAACTCAAAATCTCCCTGCTTCCTCTCCTGAGCATCATATGGAAAATATCTCCCAAGGAATAGCTCCTTAAAGAATGGCCAAGTAATCACATAACCCTGCATCTCATACGCCTGAGAGGTGTTCATCCACCGCTCATGTGCATCTCCCTCAAGCATGTAAGTAGCAAACAAAAGCTTTTGTGGACTAGTACACTGCATCACCCTGAATATCTTGTCCAGGGCCTGAAGCCATCTCGCAACAACTATTGGATCATATGATCCATCAAAAGAAGGTGGCTTGTGCTTACGGAAAGCATTCAACCGGCAGTCTCTAGTCTTCTGATCTTCCACGGGCTCATCCCTGTAAGGTGACTAACATCCTCCATGTGGCTCTGACCATCGTCCTCAGGAATGTGCGTCCCACCTCCTCCATTCTCATCCTGGTGACTGGGTGGAGGCGGCGGTGACGGTGGCAGTGGAGGTGGTGGTTGAAGATGCTGGCCATCATTACGACTAGTCCTTATCTCCTCCAACATGACCCTCATCATAGTCATGTACGCCAGTTGGCTCGCCTTAAGCACATCCTCCGTGGCTTTCCTGTTCGTCTTTCTAACAGCATCCATCATGGCCTGCCTCCTGTTCGGCTTGTCTAGCAGCCTGCATCTCAGCTAATGCAGTCAGGATAGGATCAGACTGACCCTCACATGTGTGTATGCATCCTACTGGCTAGAGAATAAAAGGTAGGGCTTATATACCTCTACAACCCACAGTATACAGAGTTACCTTCTTGCATGTGGCCCAACATGCTAAGGGATTACCGTCACGTGTGGAATACCCCACATACATATGCATATGGCAATTGCACTATAATAATTTAGCTCAACAACATTTTCAAGACTCATAGCATAAACAGATATTTTACAGAAAACACATCATCCATATAAATCATCTCTTCATGAGGTATGGTGGAACCATCAATGGGTAAAACTGAGGACACGAAAGATTACCTATAGTGCTAAAATCCCTATCCAAAGACTCGGTATACACAGACACACCAACAGTCACACAATCCGACAATTGCAATCTGTTTTGTATGAAAACTTAAGTAATATTCAGAAATCCCAATTTTCATATCCATAGAGCAATGTTTTCTTTTTCATTTAGTGACTTAAACCCCTTCTACATCATAATTATCGCATATTAATCCTCACTATTATTAGTATTGATATTTCCCAACAGTAACACTGATTCCCTAGGGTACTATACCCAAATTGGGACTTTCCCACGTATCAGAACTGGTTTCTGGTCTTTCTGACAGAGGGTAATTGATTACTCCACACGGTAATCGATTACAATGAACAAGGTAATTGATTACCATGAATAGGGTAATCGATTCTTCCACATGGTAATCAATTACCACGAACAGGGTAATCGATTACCACGTGTACAGAGTATGAAAACTACAGAATTTTCTGCATAATCCGCGAGTTCCATTGCTTCCAAGAGTCCAAGGTCCAGTTTTTTAACATGCTTAAACATAACTATACCATATTTTACATGCATCATTAAGATTTCAACTTTTTACTTCAAAAACTAACTCATTTTCATGAAACTACAAAGGAAATGGCTTGTAGTTATCTAAGGGCCTTTGAAATCAGAAAAAAGGGGAAGCTTTGAGGACTTCGAAGGTGCACCAAGAAACTGATGTAACGCCAGGCAACTTGCAAGGATCAACGACTGTCCCCACACACTAACACGAGACTTTTCAGCATGCTTTGTCTTCACTCGCACACTTCCCGGGAAAACTTCCCAGGAGGTCACCCATCCCAGAATTGCCCCAAGTCAAGCACGCTTAACTATGGAGTTCTTCCATTCCGGGCTACCGAAAAGTAGATGCATCTTGTTAGTATGGATAGTATCAGTTAATTCTTATAAGCTATTCCCAACTGTACTGTCCCATACCAGCACAGTCTCTGGAATCCCTCTCTTTTGGATGTTGATTCGATTCATTCATGAACCCCCGTCGCTGGAAGCCTACTAGGATTCGCTCCTTGTCGATGCCCTTTCACACCGGCGATCACTCGCCATCCTCGTCAGCGCCCAGGATGTTACAACTGACTTGGTGGTGCACGAAAATCTCACTCCAAGGTAGGTTCTTTCCTCCACAAAGTGGCTTCTTGAAGCCCCAAATGCAAAGGAAATGGCTCCTACACCACCCAATCAAGATGAACAGTTCCAAAGCCCCCAAGACAACACCCAAAAACCCACTAACAAAAGTTCTTTCACAAGGAAGATGAAGGCTTTTGAGTATTCAATGTGTTTTGGTGAAGCAATCAAGAGGAAAGGTGATCACTTGGACATTTTCTTGAAGAGGGAAGGTGGTAGCAAGGTGGAGACACAATGGCAACTTTAGAATGTCACGTAGGAAGGTGTAGAATTCTGGCCTAGGTTAATGTGCCCTCATATTTATAGGTGCACTTAATTAATCCATCGGTATTAGTTCTCATAGCTCCGGTAAGTAATTTTCTACCAAACCTAATATTCTGAACCTAGTCATTTTTCTAGGAATTATCATATTTTTATTATAATTTTTCGAGATACTTTGTCGGTACACATTTTGTTCATAGCCGATATTAGTTCGGACATCACCGCTCATTATCCTTACTCGAAACTTGATATCCTTAACCTAAATATTTTTGTAGGAATATTTGTGTGTTTTATTATAATTTTTCGGGATACTTTACTAGTACGGATTTATACCCAGAAGCAAGACCGGTATTCGCACTTTTCATCAGAAAAATGATTTAAGCATTATTTGACCTTCTTGATAATTATTCTAATCTTTCTATATTTATCCAAAGTCAATTATAGAATTATTTCTTAAATTCATAATTAAATTATTTAAATTCCTAATTTAACAGTGCGGGTTCTTACAACATACAATATATGTCCATCTCAATCGAGTCCACATCCAATAATATATCCCCGGGATATAATTCAAGGCACCCACAACTATAACTTCTGTAACAATCCGTTCTACACCGGTATTGTTAACATTAATTATGATATCAAGCGCAGTTACAATCACAGCAATTCATTTATAAAAATGAGAGTAAACTTTTTCCCTTTATTATGCGAGCGTTTAAAACAATAAAAAGCGTAATAATTAAAAGTTGTGATCACAACTGTAAACACTTTGCGGAATAATTATTTAAACTACTTTTATAACTTATATTACATCCCTTAAGTCACTAAGGAGTTCCCATAAACTCACTTAGCCAAAATCTCACTTTTACGTTTTCTACCTATTCGTACATGGTTCACTCTATATTTTTCTGCGGACAAACCGCATGACGTGCGCTCCTCATCTTTTAGTATATTATTCTGGACTCAATTACCTTTCTAGGAAGCTATCGCACGAGTCATAAAGTTCCTGTTTGCTCCGGATATCGCCGTATGAAGTTGGACAAGCAAATCTGCCAGCCAACCCCAAAATAGCTCCAAACATCCTTCACTATATAAATTAATGCAGAAACTATACTCAACCAATTGCTCTCAAATTTTTATACAACAAAATAGACATCTCAAGATTCAATTTGATATATCATACACCTAATTTGACCAAGAAACGAAGCAGGAATAAATTTCCCAATTTCGGCTCAGAACTGCCCAATGTGCAGTAGCCCACTGTATAGTCTGCGTTCATTGCCATCTACAGGCCGACACCCAACCCAGATTTTCCTCAAATGATAAAAAAAGATAAGGGACATCTCAAGCTTCAAAATAGCGTATGGAACGTCCCTATCGGACCTCTATGGAGGGATATATACTCTCTCAAAGTTCGCCTAAATTCTGCCAATTTCTAGAAAATTTGCAAGAGTTTCCTTTGTTTTTCCAACAATACCCAAATTTGCAAAATGTTCTAGGACCTCATATTGTACCTAATAATCATAGGGTGGCACACACAAGGACTAGCAATGCCTTGGGGCTCTTACAACCCTTCACAATTTATATCAATTTACTCAATTCACATCATGTTGCTTACTTTATTAACACTTAACATATTTCAATCACCAATGTCCATTTGCATGCATTTTCTAAACATACACATAATCATAATCCTAAAATAGGCCTGTTACCCTTTCATCATGTTACATGCTTCCATATTACATCAAGTATTCAAATTACAACTTCCAAATGAAATATTACACTTTACAACCCATAATCTTTAAATACAACATAATGAATAAACCTCAAAATGACATATGTAACTAGACTTGGGCAAAATGACATGAACAAATATGACAATAAATCTCATTCTAAATTCCATATGCAATGATCATGCCCTAAGTCTAGCCTAGGCCCAATGGCCACCAAAATGCAAAATAAATGATCCTCCAACTAATCATCGTACGGGCTTCTTGCCCGCCGCTCCAACGCCACTGGCACTACCTGAAATAAAATCCCCAAAGCGGGGTGAGATATACGAATATATCTCAGTAACCCAGAGGTTCTGGAGAGGACTCCGCCCAATGGCTCACTTCGATGCATATAAATAACATAACATAACATCTTTAAAACGGGATAAAGCAAGGGATTTAGTGAAATAGGGGAGCATAGTGATACAAAATACGACGAAGCTAGAATGGTCAATGCCAAAACCACGCAACATCCAGCCTATTGGCCTCGGCATATAAGCCTACGGGTCTCAACCAAGGCGTGTTCCTAGAACATCAAACTAAGGCACCCTCCATCCAATACCACCCGAGACTTCCTAGTGTGCTCCTATCTGGATCACACACCACGACTCCAGGTCAACTAGAACTCCCTCTCGGAGACCTATCCAGTGGAAATCTGTAACGCCCGAAGCCAACACATCTACTGGCCAGAGACACGGTACATCCTATGTACCAACACACATACTATATGCATGAACATGTTATCCTACATTACTTACATACACTTCCTACCATCACCCTCAACGGGTATGGTGGAACACACAAGGGGATCAAGCTCCAGTACTAAGAGGTTACCTGTATAATCCTCTCCTGCAGCTCCACTGCAATATCTTTTCCAAGCTAGGTACACAATCAGAATGCCTACAAAGAGGACATTCCCAATCAACTCTCATTCACCAATTGCATGCTAATTCTCAAGCATGAATGCATGATTTAAAATACTCACCGCAATCCCACTTGGTTCGGGACTAAGGACAACCCACCGAGCTCACGGTTCGGGGTTCAAATCCACATACGACAACCTACAACGACCATATACGGATCGTCAGAACACGACAATTCTATCAAAATAAAAAAACGTGAAAATCCTCCCCCACACCTAGGTAGGTTCGGCCATATTAGTGTATTTTTACAAATTATTTTTCTTTATTTTTTTTCTCATTCTCTTAAGCATCCTTAGGTTACCGAAACACCATTTTAGGTGTCAATTTGCATACTACATCACTCAAACATCATTTTGCCTAATTATTTGCTCTAGGTCCAATTCCACAATTTCCCACTATCCAATATTTTTCCATTGGTTCTCCAATCTCCAACCATCACACAACCCTTCTAATTACCATACAATACACAACACATCATCCCAATAATTTTACAACATCTCATTCCTCTCATTTCCTCTCTTAGCCGAATTCCACATAGACCAACTCCAAGGGATTTTCAATCCAATTCAATTATTCCACACCTCATACAAACCTATTATAACATCATACAATCATACAACAACTCACCAACACAATCCTAACAAATTTCCAAATCACAAAGTCATGGCATCATCCAAAATTTCCTAAGTTAAAATCATATTTTCATCAATAATTTTTATTGCATTTATAGCTCTAACACATCATTCGAAGACATAATCATCTAATACACATTTCCCATTTGAGCTCTCTAACAACACAAATCAACCAAACAAGCTCTAGGTTTTCATGAAAATAAATCATCAAATTAATCCATGAGAGGTGTTGAAACTTACCCACAATTAAGTCACAAGGCTCCTCCTAGCACCCTAAAAGCAATAGCTTAAGAAATCAATCCCAAAATCACAAAAACTCCAAGAAATTCGTGGATGTGTTTGTCAGTTTTCTCACAAATGAGAGGGCTTCAAGGCTAATGGATACCACCAATGTGTTTGGAAGGTGATTTCCAACAAATTTCAAGACAAGAATCACTTGATTCAGTTAAGATTTGATGGAGTTAGAAAGGAAAGAAAATTGAAACACAAATGGTCCAGGGGGAGAGGGGTGGCGCGGGTCTGTGATGGAGAGGAAGAGAGAGGATAATGAATAGTGCCTACTGCTTAGGTGTCTTAAGGGATTTTAAGTGAGTGGGCCCCTCCGTCACCTTACGCGATTTCAAACTAATTCGAATTTTCCTCTGATTCCACTAAACGTCCATAAATTTATAACCTATTTAGAAACTCTAATTTTTAACATTAACCATTTTCCTTTAATTACTCTTGATCAGATGAATCCTGAGTTTTCCGGTCGTTCAGAAAAACTGCAGTTTTAAGCTGTTACGCGCGTCGTAGGCAAGCTTCCCCAAACTGACTAATTTCCGTCAATTATCATCATAATTCATATTCCCTAGTCATATTTGCCATTTATAACTTATATCCAAAATCTAGAGTTCTAAACTCAATCGGCACGTTTTACGGTGCAACTGTACCGTAGTATTTTTACCCGGTAAAAACATTATTCACCAATTTTTCTGAGACTTGCCTAACCACTCAATTTTTCGTTCTGAATCAATTTCCAGGGTTATTTTTATCATTTGAGCCTTCTTGCTCAATTTCCTTCCTAGGGTTGTGTGCATGGCTAATTTACCGTTTTGCCCTTTCTTTGTATTTTGGCCTAATTTTCAGGATTTTCACTAATCCTTCTCTTTAATCCACATTTAATATATTAATATTTAAACTTAGAAATGCGAGGTGTTATATTCACCCCTTCTTTTTGAAATTTTTTCCACAAAATTAAATCATACCTGTCCGCTAACTCATGATACAGCCGAAGAATCTCATCCTCCCGCTCCCAAGTAGCCTCCTCAGGTGTACGTCCTTCCCATTGGATCTTTAGCATTGGAATAATCTTACTTCTCAGCCTCTTTTCACTGTGATCAAGGACCTCAATAGGACCTATAAGAGTCTTTAAATTCTCTCGAATTTCAATATCATCCGGTATCACCACATGTGATTCATCCGGAATATAACGCCGAAGCTGCGATACATGAAACACATCGTGTAAATTCGACAACTGAGGGGGCAAGGA
Source organism: Gastrolobium bilobum (assembly GCF_033153095.1). Taxonomy (NCBI): domain Eukaryota; kingdom Viridiplantae; phylum Streptophyta; class Magnoliopsida; order Fabales; family Fabaceae; genus Gastrolobium; species Gastrolobium bilobum. Next base: position 109,881 of record NW_026898523.1, read on the forward strand.
AAGCTGATAGGCCACTAACCCTACTCTTTTCATTATCTGATACGGCCCAATAAACCGAGGACTCAACTTCCTTACGCCCAATGCACGCCCAACACCCGTAACTGGAGATAACCGCACAAATACATGATCACTTTCTTCAAATTCCAGCGGTCTGTGTCTATTATCATAATAACTTTTCTGCCGATTCTGTGCCTGTTTAAGTTTTTCTCTGATCATCTTAATCTGCGCTGTAGTTTCTTGCACAAAATCCGACCCAAATCTCTCTTTATCACCTACCTCAGTTCAACAAGTAGGAGTACGACATCTCCGTCCATACAATGCCTCATACGGTGCCATGCCCAGACTGGAATGAAAACTGTTATTATACGAGAATTCCACCAATGACAAGTACCTATCCCAAGCAGCGCCCTGCTCCAATGTGCAAGCTCTCAGCATATCCTCAAGTGTCTGTATGGTTCTCTCAGTCTGACCATCAGTCTGCGGATGATACACAGTGCTCAGCCTGAGCTGAGTGCCAAAAGCCTACTGCAAGGCTCCCCAAAAACGAGAATTAAATTTCGGGTTCCGATCACTAACAATGATAACTGGTATCCCGTGGAGCCTTACAATCTCATTTACATATAACTTAGCTAGTTTCTCCGTAGAGAATTCCACTCGCACTGGCAGAAAATGTGCAGACTTCGTGAGTCTGTCCACAATAACCCAAATTGAATCGTGACCAGCCTGAGTCTGAGGCAAACCAACAATGAAATCCATAGAGATTCTCTCCCATTTCCACTCTGGTATATCCAATGGCTGAAGTAAGCCAGCAAGTTTCTGATGTTCTATCTTCACTTTCTGACAAATTAAGCACCTAGATACATACTCAGCAACATCCTTCTTCATCCCAGGCCACCAGAACTTAGTTTTGAAATCTTGGTACATTTTTGTGGCACCTGGGTGGACAGCATACTGACCCTTATGGGCCTCAATCATTACCTCTTCTGCTATCTCCTTGGGCACAACAATCCTGCCCTGATACAGTAATAACCCCTGTTCATTCAAAGATATCCCACTCTGCCCTTTAAAATATTTGATACTGTCATTCTGTACCTGCGTTTCTTTAATTTTCTCATGTAATTTATTTTCCACCCGTAAACACTCAAATTCATCCATGCTACCTATAAAGACATCCGTCAATTTCAAATCACGGAATTTTTCAATCACTTTATTATCCCACAACATTAGCTGGGACACGCTGACAGACTTCCTACTCAAGGCATCCGCTACCACATTAGCTTTACCCGGATGGTATTTCAATTCAAAATCATAATCCTTCAAGAATTCCACCCATCTCTGTTGTCTCATATTCAGCTCTTTCTGATCAAACAAATATTTCAAACTCTTGTGATCACTGAATACTGCAACCTTCATCCCATACAGAAAATGCCTCCAGATTTTTAAGGCAAACACAATAGCAGCAAGCTCTAAATCGTGCATCGGATAATTTTCCTCATGAGGCTTCAATTATCTAGAAGCATAAGCAACCACTCTCCTCTCTTGCATCAACACACACTCCAAACCCTTCTTGGAAGCATCACAGTATAATTCAAACTCACCTTCCGGATCGGGGAGGGTCAACACAGGAGCAGTAGTCAATTTCTCTTTAAGAGCCAGAAAACATTTCTCACATTCCTGGGTTCACACAAAAGGAATATCCTTTCGTGTCAATCGGGTCAACGGCAGTACCATTGTGGAAAACCCCTCTATAAATCTATGATAATACCCAGCAAGACCCAGAAAGCTCCGGATCTCAGTCACTGTCTTCGGTCGTTCCTAATCAATTACAACATCAATTTTGTTTAGATCCACCGCAACACCTCTAGCAGAAAAAACATGACCCAGAAATTTCACCTCATATAACCAAAATTCTCACTTAGACGGCTTCACATACAACTTTTTATCCTTTAATATCTGCAACACAGTCCTCAGATGCTCCGTATGTTCCTCTTCACTTTTAGAATAAATGAGAATGTCATCAATGAACACAATTACAAACTGGTCCAAATACGGCTTAAAAATGCGACTCATATAGTCCATAAACACTGTAGGGGCATTAGTAAGCCCAAAAGGAATAACCTGATACTCGTAGTGTCCGTATCTAGAACGGAATGTCGTTTTAGGCACATCCTCCCGCTTAATCCGGATCTGGTGGTATCTGGACCGGAGATCTATCTTAGAAAATACACAAGCACCCCTCAACTGATCCAACAAATCATCAATACGCGGCAATGGGTACCTGTTCTTAATCGTAACTTTATTCAACTGCCGGTAGTCAGTACATAACCTCATGCTTCCATCCTTCTTTTTCACAAATATTACTGGTGCTCCCCATGGAGACACACTCGGTCTTATAAAATCCTTTGCAGAAAGCTCCTCAATATGTTTTTCAACTCAGCCAACTCCAGCGGCGACATCCGGTATGGAGCCAAAGAGATAGGCCCCACACCAGGCAACAATTCAATAGAGAACTCAATCTCTCTCTCAAGTGGGAATTCTGGTATTTCATCAGGAAATACATCCACAAACTCATTAACCACCGGAATACTAGAAATTTCTATCTCCTTATCACCCACCAATCCACCCAAGAAAACATATCCCAGATCACCAGCCTTCAAGGGTTTAATTGTCTGACACATAGAAAGAAAGGGAGACGGACAAACCGAGGGCTTCTCGTGAGATAAAATCAACCTCTTGCCGCAGCAATCAATCATTGCGCAGTTTTGAGACAACCAATCCATGCCCAATATCAAATTAACAGAGGCCAGGGGCAAGATAATTAAATCAATAGTGTAACCCCTGCCTTCGTAGACAAACCCAACCTCTTTACAAATAAAGGAGGAATCACTAACTTCTCCTGTAGCAGTAGTAATACGCATAGGGGGAATCATCCGTGATACTCTTAACCCCAACCTTTTTGCTACATATTCAGCCACGAACGAATGCATCGCTCCCGAATCAAATAAAACAGACAAATCAATATTTGAGATAAAAATTGTACCTTTAACCAGATTAGGTGCCTTTTCCGTCTGCTGCGCATTAGTAGTATAAACACGCACAACCGTAGGAGCAGATGGCAAGGCATGCAGATTCGCAGCCTGCCCAGTATTACTATAACATTCTCTGGCAAAATGCCCAACCTTACCACACTTGAAACAAGAATTCGGGGCCGCAGTACAAGGACCACGATGATACCTCTTACATTTATGACACTGTGGAGGAGAATTTCTATAATTAAACCCACTCCTCTGACCACAACCCCTCTTGAATTGACCCAGAGGCTGCCTTACCTGCAACCCCTACCTCTATTATTATTCTGATTGTAGCCACCTTTGTTATTATTACCAGAAGGACCAGATGTCCTCCTATTATCCTGCTCCCTCGAAGAACTAGACTTCGGATACCTGCCATAAACAGTTTCAACCCTTTTGCACTGGGTCACTAGATCAGCAAAATTTCTCACGGCAGTATTAGACATCCTTTTAGCAATTTTCTCATTCAGACCTCTCTGAAATTTAGCAGATAAAAACTCAGGAGTCGGCAGCATACCCCCATAGTTCGCAAACTTAACCAACTCATTAAATTTCACCATATAGGCATCAACAGTCATGGTACCCTGTACCAATTTATCAAACTCACCCTATTTAGCTTCCCGAACATCTCTGGGAAAATATTCTTCATGAAATAGCCTTTCAAATAATGCCCATGTCAGTTCTTCTCCCTGAATAGTAAAAGGGCGAGATGCATTGTACCACCGCTCGTGGGCATCCCCCTCAAGCATATACACAGAATAAAGTAATCTCTGGGGATCCTGACACCTCAAAACCTGAAATATTTTCTCCATCCCCATCAGCCAAGTAGTCACTACCTTTGGGTCCCTTAACCCTTGAAATGCTGGCGGTTTATGTTTTCT